>NW_026530782.1:7500-179874 GCF_014839835.1 Dryobates pubescens
GGTCCCCAGCTCGGCTTGCTCTCCTGGCTCCTGAGGGGCGCCCGGTTGCAGCTTGTCCCCCGTCCCCGGGGGTGGGGCTCGTGCCCCGTTTGCTCCTCCGGCGTTAAAGCCGGAGCCCCGGGAATTGCCCGGGCGAAAGGAACTCGTGCGGTGGGGTCGGCGTCGGTCCCACCGAGAAGGGAACCCCGTGACGGCGGCGTTAGCCGCTCCGAACCCTCTTCACGGGGGTGCCCCCCATGGCCAAAGCCGCAGCCCGCGGGGGCACGGCATCTCTGAGGGAAAGCCAGCGGCGGTGACTGGCCACTCGTACGCTCTGGAGCCTGGCATGGGGGGGAGGAGGCAAAGCCGGTCCCCAGCTCGGCTTGCTCTCCTGGCTCCTGAGGGGCGCCCGGTTGCAGCTTGTCCCCCGTCCCCGGGGGTGGGGCTCGTGCCCCGTTTGCTCCTCCGGCGTTAAAGCCGGAGCCCCGGGAATTGCCCGGGCGAAAGCAGCCTGCGCGGTGCAGGCTGCAGCCGAAGGGGATGTGGAGCCTGTGGCGGCTCCCCCCCGTCCCCACCGAGCCTGAGGATGGCCCGGGGGCGTGAGGCGGCGGTGCCTGTCGTCCCCCCCCCCGCAAACTCCTTTGCCGGCAGGGCTTCCCGTTGCTGGGGGCGCGACTCGTTGCGTCGGGTGTGTCCCAGCGACTTGGCCCCGGTGTGCTGGAGGGTCTCGGGGAGCGGGGACCTGTGTGTTTTGTCCGGCGTTAAAGCCGGACCCCCGCTTGGAGCGGGCAGAGCCACGCGGTTTGGAGGTTGGCTGCTTGGCTGCAGGTGGCCTGCGTTGGGGGGGGGGGGGGGCGTGTGGGGAGGACACTCCCCCAGCCTGTCCCGGCTGCTTCCCCCCTCCCTGGCTCCCTAGGGCTCTTGGGTGGCGGCGCCGCCTCGTCCCACCGTTTCTGCCGGTGCGAAGCCTGCCTTTTTCGTGGTTTTTTTTTTGGTGGGGGGGTTGCGTGCCCGTTGCGTCGGGCCTGCCCCCGCGGCTTCCCCGGTGCCCGAGGGGCCCGGTGACGGGACCGCACGGCTGCTTAGTTGTGGGCTGAGGCTGAGGCGGCGGCGCCTCGTAGCCCTGGGGTTTCCTCTCCGGCGTTAAGAGCCGGAGCCCGCGGAAGCGGGCCAGAACCGCGGGGTTGGCGGCTGCCGGTCCCGGTCGGGGCGGCAGCCGGTCGGCGGGTGGCGGCGGCTGTGTGGAGCCTTCATCGGCTTGTGGCTGGCCCCTGCAATGCTGTTTTATTCTTGGAGGTGGCGGGTCCTCCTTTTTTTTTTTTTTTTTTTTTTTTCCCCCCCTTTGGGGAGTGTGCTGTGTGTGAGGCCGGCGCTGTGTAACGGTTGGAGGGCCAGGGAGAAGGCAGGCAGCCTTGCGTGGTTGCGCTCCCGGGTTGTGCCTTGATTTTGGGCTGCGAGGGCAAAAAAAAAAAACCAAAAAGGGGGGGTGGGGTGAGGGGGCCGGTGAGCCCCCTGGCCCCTCCTGCCTTCCAGCGATGTTGCCTGGTAAGTCGGGGGCGTCCCCGTGCGTGTGTCGGTGTTGTCGGAGGTGATTTGCGGCCGCCCGGCGCCGGGGCCGCTTGCCGTGCGTGTGCGGCAGGTGTGTGGTGATGAGCAGGTGAGGGCGGGGCGGCGGTCCCCGTGCCGCTGGCGGGCAGGGCAGACGTTCCCCCGGCGGGGCCTTTGGGGGGGGGGGCCCCGCCGCCTGCCACTCGGAGGGCGCGTGTCCGCCGGGTGGGGTAAGGCTTCCCAAGGGGGAGGGTGGTGGGAGCAGGTGGGTCCCTCGTCGCGCGACGGAGGGACTGGGCTCCTGCCATTTTTTTCTGCTCCCCCCCCGGTGCGGGTAGACGTGGCCTCCGGAGCCGGGGGAAGGGGGGGGTTAGGGCGCCCGCTCGCCGCGGCCGGCGCCGGGCGGCAAAGTTGGGGCGGGTAGCGAGGAGCGGTCTCAGCGCGCGCTGAGACCGCTCCTCGCTACCCTCCCCAACTTTGCCGCCCTAGAAATGGGGAGAGGCGCGAGGTAGACGTGCTCCCCGCGGCTAGCCGGGACTTAGCGCGGAGGGGAGGGGGTCTCGAACCGCGAGGTAGACGTGCTCCCCGCGGCTAGCCGGGACTTAGCGCGGAGGGGGTCTCGAACCGCGAGGTAGACGTGCTCCCCGCGGCTAGCCGGGACTTAGCGCGGAGGGGGTCTCGAACCGCGAGGTAGACGTGCTCCCCGCGGCTAGCCGGGACTTAGCGCGGAGGGGGGGGGGGTCTCGAACCCGTGGCTAGCCGGGACTTAGCGCGGAGGGGGGTGGGGGTCTCGAACCCGCGGCTAGCCGGGACTTAGGGCGGAGGGGGGGGGGTCTCGAACCCGCGGCTATCCGGGACTTAGCGCGGAGGGGGGGGGGGGTCTCGAACCGCGAGGTAGACGTGCTCCCCGCGGCTAGCCGGGACTTAGCGCGGAGGGGGGGGGGGTCTCGAACCCGCGGCTAGCCGGCACTTAGCGCGGGGGGGGGTCTCGAACCGCGAGGTAGACGTGCTCCCCGCGGCCGGCGGGGACTTTGCGCGGGGGGGGGGGGGGGGGGTGTGCGTCTCAAAACGCGAGGGAGACGCGCTCTCCGGAGCGAGGGCCGCCCTGTCACGCCCGCCCCCGCCCTAAATGGAGAGAGGCAGCCGGCATGAAACCTTGTTTTATTGAGCGTTGCTTTATTAAACCTTCTTTTGCGAAAGGTTCTTTTATTCCGCAGTCTTTTCTTCAACACCGCTGTTCTCTGGGCAAAAGGTCTGCCGGCATCTCTAGATATTCCGCCCGCCCGCCGTTGCCGCTTTGCGCTGAGCCCCCCCGAAGCCGCTAGCAGCTGGGCCCCCACCCCCCACCCCGCCAAAGCCGCCGCGGCTGCCCCTTCCCACAGCGTAGCCTGGAGGGGGCAGGTCGCGGTCCGCTCCTCCAGACCGCCACCCGGGCTGCCGGTTCCCTCCCGGGCTGCCCGGCTGCTCTCCAACCCCTGCGACCGAGGCGCTGCGCTTACGGCGGCCGTGCCCCGTGCCCCGTGCCCCAGCTAGCCTCCCGCCGCTGCCCCTCCCTTCCCTCGTCCCCCGTCCCCCGCCCCCAAACACTTGCTGCTCTCCACGCTGGAGCCTGCAGAGGGGAGGTTGCGGTCCGCGCCTCCGGCCCTCGCTCCCGGCTCCCGAGCGTGTGCCCTAACGGCGCCCTCGCCCGTGCCCCGGCTTGCCGCTTGTCTCGGCTGCCCGCCCGCCCGCCCGCTAATCCCCCCAGCGCCCTCACCCCCAACCCGCCCCCCCGCCCCTCCAGCCCTACCGTGTGCCGCTCTCCCTCTCCCCGCTGTCGCTTGCCGCTGCCCCCTTCCCCCCCAAACCCCAGCCCTACCGCATGCCCCCCCCCCCCCCGCTCTCGTTAGCCCGGCCGCCCGCTAATCCCCCCAACCCGCGCCCCCCCTCCAGCCCTACCGTGTGCCGCTCTCCCTCTCCCCGCTGTCGCTTGCCGCTGCCCCCTTCCCCCCCCAAACCCTAGCCCTACCGCATGCCCCCCCTCCCCGCTCTCGTTAGCCACTGCCCCCCCACCCCCCGCCGTCACTTGCTGCCGTTGCCGCCGCCGGCGGGAGCCGCCTCGGGACTGATGGCACGCGCTCGCAGACCCCCGGCTACCCGTCCCTCCCGCCCCGCCCCGCCCCGCCCCGGGGGAGGGCCCGGGGCGGCACCCAGGGGCAGCGCAGGCAGGCGGGGGGCAAAAAAGGCGCGGGCGGCAAAAAAAACGGCGGGGCCCCGGGGCGTCCCCCCCACCCCCCGCAACATGCACACCCTAACCCCTCGATACCCCTCTCCCCAACGCCCCCACCCCCCATCCGCGAACCGGGCGCCGGGTCCAGCCCGTCCCGGGGCCGGGACAGGCTGGACCCCCGCGCCCCCGTAACCTGCTCTGAAGCATCCGCTTCCCGCCGCGGGTCGCCCGCCCCGCCGCACGCGCAGCTGCCGGTTCCCGCTGCCTCCCCACCCCGCCCCGGGACCAACCACGCGCCGGGGCCAGCCGGTCCCGGGACCGGGAACCGGCCACCTGGGCCAGCCGGAGCCGCGCCCCCTCCTCCGCCGCTTCCCGCTGCCGGAGCCGCGCCCCCTCCTCTGCCGCTTCCCGCTGCCGACCCCCCCTCCCCTCCCCTCCCCTCCCCGCCACTGGCCCTCGCCCGCTCGCCCACTTGCTTGCCCGCCGCCGGCGCACGGGGTGCCGGATCCTGACACTCACTCCCTCACTCACTCACCTGCTCTCTCACACACCCGCCCCCTCCCCCCCCCCCGCTTCCGGGGCCGGGAACCTGCTACCGGGGCCAGCCCCTGCCGGAGCCACGCCCCCTCCTCCGACGCTTCCAGCTGCCCCCCCCCCCCCCCCCCAGGCCCACTCACACCGGCCCTCGCCTGCCCGCCCGCCTGCCTGCCTGCCTGCCTGCTTGCCCGGGAGGGGGTGCCGGACCCGGACACGCACACGCACACACACGTACAGCCCCGGGGCCGGGGCCGGCAAACTGCCGCCGGGGCCGGCTGCTGCCTCCCCAGCCCAGCCCGGAGGATCTGTTGCACCTCTCTGGAGGCCACCCAGCCACTCCAGGCCCGCCCAGAGGCCTTTCCCCACCGCTCTGGGGCGCTCAGAGACAGCCTAGGCCCCGTCAGAAGCCTTCCTCGCACCCTTTGCAGGCTGCCCGGCCACTCCAGGCCCGCCCAGAGGCCTTTTCCCACCGCTTGGGCCTGGGCAGGCCCAAGGGAGGCAGCTCAGCCATTTTACCTAGGCAGCTGCAGGGGATGAAAGAGGAAGTGAAGACCCCGCATGGCCTTTTTATAGGGGAGCAGGGCATTATGGGAATGGAATACCTGGTTCCCTGGGACCACCCCCTGGGCTGGGCCCACCCCTTGGAACCTCCCAGGTGTGGCCTGCGCAGTGGCATCTGGGCCAGCACCCAGCCTGAACTACCACACACCACCCCTTATTCCATACCATAATCCCTGCACCCAGAACATATCATCAAATTAGAACTCTTTTAATGATATGTCTAGCAACAGTCCATGTCTTCATCTGGGCGTCATTCCACACAGTCTCTCATTCAGGCTCAAGCATCAGTCCATTCCAGTTGTTCTTCCTCATATGATGGAACCTCCCAGCGACGCAGTCCTTCTCCTGCAGTGTGATTTCCTTGTGGACTTCTTGGGACATCCTGGTCACCTGGAAATACCTCACAACTTCTCAGCCAAGCTTTTATTAGCATTCACAGTTACTCAGCGGCTTTTTCCACCCCTGGGGCAATCCGGTCGGAGCAATCAGGCTCCACGACTGCTTTTTCCATCCCTCCAGGGAGCCGTAGCCAACTGCAGTCTGAAGCTACACAAATGCACATCACCGGCACATCGCCCCCCCACTGGGCATTCCGTACTGAGGCATCACCTCATCCGGTTCACAGCCCTCCCCCGGAGGAGGGGGCAGCTGCAGCACAGCTCGCTGAGAAGAGAGAAGGCGGAGCCAGGTGCTCGGCGCCGTTTTCAGAACATGTCCGAAAACACCAGGGAAAGATTTACAGCTGCCGCCGCCGCCTGAACGCAGCCCGGCTCGGGCGGTGCCGCCGCCGCCGCTTGAACGTGGCCCAGCCCGGCCCCCGCCGGCTCTGTCGCTGCGATGCAGAGTCCGAGTCACCTCCAGCCCTTCAGGCATCCAAACGGTTGTTTCAGCCAAAACCACGGGCATGTTCTCAGTGCCTTTGAGAACAGCTTTCCGGCTGAAGTCCCCGCTCGCCCTCGGGTTCCGGCAGCAGTCGCTTGCCCACTCGCCACGGGTGTCTGCCCCCACAGCAGCTGCAGGCTGACCCCGCTCTGCTTGCCACTGCCCCTCCTCTGCTCCCTGTCGCTCTGCAGAGAACGAGAAGGCAGGTCTCACCTTCTTAGGCTTCTCGAGCATTCTTAAGCCACCCTGGGCAGAAAGTCACAGAAAGAGCCACCCCTCGCTGTTCCCAAGCAACAGTAGGGACGTCCATGCCATCAGCCACGCACCAGGTGTCCTTCTGCAGTCCACAGGAGTTCACACAGTCGCCCCGGTAACACAAAACCTGAGCCCCAACTTCCCAAACCCAAACCAATGCCCAGAACTAAATTTAAACTCTCCATCTTTTGCAATCCGAGCTGCAGTTGGCCCCACGTTGGTGCCAAAATGTAATGGGTTGGGGCAGATCCCCTCCCCACCACAGGCAGAAATAACAACTCAGGCAAACGGATTGCAAAAGGGATGGAAAGTTTAAATAGGAAAACAACAATAAACAACAATGGAAGTTTTACAGAGACCCACAAGCACCATGACAAAGAGAGAGATCCCAGAACATACCCAAGAACATCCCATCCCCACCCCACCCCCCGCCCAGGGCTCTTTCCTCCTCCCCCCAACCCAGCCTTGGGCAGGCCCAAGGGAGGCAGCTCAGCCATTTTACCTAGGCAGCAGCAGGGGACGAAAGAGGAAGTGAAGACCCCGCATGGACTTTTTATAGGGGAGCAGGGCATTATGGGAATGGAATACCTGGTTCCCTGGGACCACCCCCTGGGCTGGGCCCACCCCTTGGGACCTCCCAGGTGTGGCCTGCGCAGTGGCATCTGGTCCAGCACCCAGCCTAAACCACCACACCAACAGAGAATGGGGAGTTTCTGCCTTAAGGGTCTGAGATTAATGATGGGAAGATAGAAAAGGTGTTTGGGGCTTGCAAGACTTCCCATGGGATGCCCAGGAAAAGATCAAAGGAAGGGAAAGAATGGGAGCAAGGTGGTTTGTGGGGGAACAAGCATGAGAGAAGAGAGAGAAAAGAGGATGAAAGAAGCAGGTCCTGCATGAAGAGGTCACTCCCTTGGCTGTGTCCTGATCACTGCAGCTTGCTCCGATTCTTCAACACCTCCATTTCCAACAGCTTGTGTGGGGAGGGAGCTCTCTGCTCTGGGTCCAGAAGGAGGTCTCCATGCCAGCCACTGGTGTCATCAGATCTGCCATTTGTTGGAGGCCATCAGCTGCTGACAGGTGTGTTTCATGTTGGTGTCTGTGTTGTACAGATTTTGACTTGGCTGATCTTAGGAAGGGAAAGCTGGCCTGGAGCAGGTGATTGCAAGGGGAGTCAAGAGCTTGAGTTATTCATTAGAGACCAAGGCTGGAGAAGTAAAACCCCAGCCTCCTGTTGAGTGGGAACTTAACAACATCAGAGTCATGTTGGAGCTGAGGCACTCCATGAATTCTGGGCTTCAGCCTTCGTTGGCAAGGTCTCCAGACCTCTGTTCTGAGGGAAAGGGCTCTAGGAAGAGCAGAGCAAGGACTGACGGGAACCTCAGGCCACCCAGCAGCAATGTATCCAAGGTCTGCTCCTGCAGGGGACTTCCTCTGGCAATGGCACAGTGTGGTGGGGTTGAAATTACCCCCAACACAGAACTGCCAGATCAGATCAGCTGACAGCAAATGAAGCTCTATTTACAGTATCACAGTATCACAGTATCACAGTATAACCAAGGCTGGAAGAGACCCCAAGGATCGTCAAGTCCAACCTGTTCCAACAGACCTCACAACTAGACCGTGGCACCAAGTGCCACGTCCAATCTCCCCTTGAACACCTCCAGGGACGGCGACTCCACCACCTCCCTGGGCAGCCCATTCCAATGACGAATGACTCGCTCAGTGAAGAACTTCCTCCTCACCTCGAGTCTAAACCTCCCCTGGCACAGGTTGAGACTGTATCCCCTTGTTCTGGTGCTGGTTGCCTGGGAGAAGAGACCAACCTCCTCCTGTCTACAACCACCTTTCAGGTAGTTATAGAGGGCAATGAGGTCACCTCTGATCCTTCTCTTCTCCAGGCTAAACAATCCCAGCTCCCTCAGCCTCTCCTCATAGGGCTTGTGCTCAAGGCCTCTCACCAGCCTTGTTGCCCTTCTCTGGACACGTTCAAGTGACTTGATGTCCTTCTTAAACTGAGGGACCCAGAACTGGACACAGTACTCAAGGTGTGGCCTAACCAATGCAGAGTAGAGGGGCACAATGACCTCCCTGCTCCTGCTGGCCACACTATTCCTAATACAGGCCAGGATGCAATTGGCCCTCTTGGCCACCTGGGCACACTGCTGGCTCATGTTTAGGCGGCTGTCAATCAGCACCCCCACTCTCTGTTTGACAGCTCTCCAGCCACTCTGACCCCAGCCTGTAGCTCTGCATGGGCTTGCCGTGGCCAAAGTGCAGCACCCGGCACTTGGACTTATTAAATGCCATCCCATTGGACTCTGCCCATCTGTCCAGTCGGTCGAGGTCCCTCTGCAGAGCCTTTCAACCCTCTAACTGACTAACATCTGTTCCCAACTTGGTGTCATCTGCAAACTTGCTGATGACTGACTCAACCCCCTCATCCATATCATCAATGAAGATGTTAAAGAGGATGGGGCCCAGCACTGATCCCTGGGGGACGCCGCTGGTGACTGGCCGCCAGCTGGAAGTGGCACCATTCACCACCACTCTCTGGGCTCGGCCCTCCAGCCAGTTCCTAACCCAGCACAGAGTGTTGTGGTCCAAACCACAAGCTGACAGTTTAGCCAGCAGTTTACTGTGGGGGACGGTGTCAAAGGCCTTGCTGAAGTCCAGATAGACTACATCCACAGGCCTCCCCACGTCCACCAGACGGGTCACCTGATTATAGAAGGAGATCAGGTTGGAGAGGCAGGACCTGCCCTTCCTAAATCCATGTTGGCTGGACCTGAGCCCTTGGCCATCCTTCAGGTGCGCTGTTATTGCCTCCAGGATAATCTGCTCCATCACTTTCCCTGGCACTGCGGTGTCAGGCTGACTGGCCTGGAGTTTCCAGGTTCCTCCATCCGTCCCTTCTTGTGGATGGGGATCACATTGGCCAGTTTCCAGTCATCTGGGACCTCTCCAGTGAGCCAGGACTGGAGGAAAATGATGGAGAGCGGCTTGGCCAGCTCATCTGCCAGCTCTCTCAGCACCCTAGGATGGATCCCATCCGGTCCCATGGACTTGTGGGTGTCCAAGTGGCTCAGCAGGTCCCAAACTAATTCCTCATGGATTTCTGGGGCATTACACTGCTCCCCGACCCTATTACCCAGCTCAGGAGGCCACTCATCCTGGACTCCTACCTTGCTGTTAAACATCGAGGCAAAGAAGGCGTTCAGGACCTCAGCCTTTTCCTCATCTTCGGTCACCGTGTTCCCCTCCAGGTCCAGTAAGGAGTGCAGGCTCTTCTTGCCCTTCTTTTTAGCATTGATGTATTTGTAAAATTGCTTTTTATTTTCTTTCACAGAGGTGGCCAGTTTCAGTTCCAACTGGGCCTTTGCCTCTCTAATTTTATTCCTACATAATCTAACCACTTCCTTGAACATACCTCGAGAAGCCTTCCCCTCCTTCCAAAGGTGATACAGCCTCTTTTTTTCCCTTAATTCCTCCAGGAGCTGCTTGCTCATCCAGGCCGGTCGCCTTCCCCGCCGGCTCATCTTTCGGCACATGGGGACCGCCAGTTCCTGTGCCTTCAAGAGCTCCTGTTTGAAGTAGGTCCAACCCTCCTGGACCCCTCGGTTCATGAGGGTTGGTATCCAGGGAACTTTACTAATAAGTTTCTTAAAGAGGCTGAAGTTTGCCCTTTGGAAGTCCAAGGTGAAGGTTCTGTTGGTACTCCTCCCTATCTCCCTGCATATTGAAAACTTCACTATCTCGTGGTCACTGCACCCTAGGCAGCCTCCCACGGTCACATCTCCCACCAGCCCTTCCCTATTGGAGAGCAGCAGGTCAAGCAGAGCCTGGCCCCTGGTAGGCTCGCTTAACAGCTGCGTTAGGAAGCAGTCCTCTATCCGCTCCAGGAATCTTCTGGACTGCCTTCTCTCTGCTGAATTAAGTTCCCAGCAGATATCTGGCAGATTGAAGTCACCCACGAGGACAAGATCTGATGATCTTGAGACAGCCTCCAGTTGTTTATAGAATAATTCATCAACCTCCTCATCCTGGTTGGGTGGTCTATAACAGACTCCAACCAGGATGTCAGATTTGTTGGGCTGCCCTCTGATTTTAACCCACAGGCTTTCAATTCCCTCATCTTCCACCTCAAGTTCTGAGGCAGAAAGTGTCTCCCTAATATACAAAGCCACCCCTCCTCCTCTTCTCCCTCTCCTATCCCTCCTAAAGAGCCTGTAACCCTCCAGTGTAGCACTCCAATTGTGTGTGTTGTCCCACCATGTTTCTGAGATGGCAACTATATCATAGTTGCCCTGGAGGATTAGGACCTCCAGCTCCTCTTGCTTATTGCCTAGGCTGCGTGCATTGGTGTACATGCACTGCAGCTGGGCTCCTGACCTCTCAGTTGACCCTACCTTGTGCCCTACTCTTACCTCTGCAGAGGGACCGATGTCTTCACCCACCCCCTTCAGACCTAGTTTAAAGCCCTCCTAATGAGCCCTGCTAACTCTAGTGCTAGGACTCTCTTGCCCCTTCTAGATAAATGCACCCCATCAGGACCCAGCAGGTCGGGTGCCATAAAAGTAACCCCATGATCAAAGAAACCAAAGTTCCTCCGCTGGCACCATTCCCTGAGCCACTTGTTGATGGTGTGAGTTTTCCCGTTCCTCTCAGTGTACCCCCCTGCCACTGAGGGAACTGAGCAGAACACCACTGGTGCGCCTGCCCCATCAATCAATTGTCCAAGGGCCCTGAACTCCTTCTTAATTGCCCTGGTGCCCTTCCTATCAATCTCATCACTCCCAGCCTGTATTACCAGTAGAGGGTAATAGTCAGAGGGACTGATGAGCTTGGGGATTGCCCTTGCAATATCCCTTACCTGCGCCCCAGGTAGAGAGCAGACCTCCCTGTGGGATGGGTCGGGACGACATATGGGTCCCTCAGTACCCCCCAGAAGAGGACACAACTGCAAGCTAGAAATATGAAATGCACTGAATGTGTGCAAAATATCCAATATTTACATATCTATACAATGTACAAACAACACCAGAACCCTCTGGACAAACCAGGGGGCTGCCAACAGCTTCCCCCCCTTCCTCTGCTGTACACAGGACAAGAGAAAGAGGAGCAGAGAGTAGTTTGTTAGTGGTTAGCCACAGCAAAGCAGCACAGGCAAGGTCAGCAAGTCAGCAGAAACACAGCTGGTATCTGTGTGGGAGTTTTAGGGAGTTAAAATTTTCCCCAGCTCTTGAACAGAAAGTGGTAAAATGCAAATAAATCTCCATTCGGTGCAAAAAGGAAAATAATGATAGCTCTAAACAGTCCATTGGAGAGATAAGGAACTAAAACTGGTTGTACAAAACAATCTTTCTCTCTTCTGGCTTCCTTGGGCTGGGAGATACTACCTGGCTCTTGCTTGACCTTGGCTGCACTGGTTGTGACTGCTATTAACTTTCTCTGCTCTGTCTCTTGTTCCTTTGTGTACAGGGGGGTAAGGAGGAGGCAGGGAGGTAGAAGCTATTGCAGTTCCCTTGGTCTTTGGCCAGGGGGTTCCTTGTGCTGTTTATCAATTGTAAATCCCTGTAAACATTGTAAACCCTGGATAGTTTGAGCACATTCTTTGCACTCCATTGTAGATAGTAGTTTTGCCTATAAATACAGCTTCCATTTGCTTCCAGCTGAGCTGGTCTGGCAAATTTAGAGTTGGGGGGCAATTTTCAACTAATCACAACCTGCCAGAGCAAAGGAAGCAAAGAGAGAGAGAGAGAGAGAGAGAGGGAGGAGAGAGAGCACACAACTATCTTTATGTTAGCTACCAGGCCAAAGGGATCATTTAGACCGATCATTATTTTCTCTTTACATCCAACGGAGATTTGTTTACATTCTACTACTTTTCTGTTCAGGATCTGCAGAAAATTTTCTAGGCACAGGCTGGAGCTGCCTGGCTGGGAGCAGCCCTGTGGGAAAGGTCTCAGAAGCTGGACAGAAGGCAGCTGTGCCCTGGCAGCAAGAGAGGCTTGCACTGTGTGAGCTGTGTGACCAGGAGTGTGGCCAGGAGACAAAGGGAGGGCATTGTCCAGGTGACTGCACCCAGATTTCAGATCCCCACAATAGGAAAGGTGCTGGCAAGTAAAGGACAGGTCCTGCCTGGCTAACCTGATCTGCTTCTGTCACAAGTTAACTACTTAATGGCTGAGGGAAAGGCTGTGGATATTGTTTAACTGCATTTTAGTAAAGCCTTTGGCACTGTCTCCCACAGCATCCTCCTGCAGGATCTGCTCATGGCTTGGATGGGTGAACACTGGGGAAAAATTGGCCCAAAGAGTGCTGGGGAATGGAGGTAACTCCAGCTGGTGACTGGTCAGGAGTGGTGCTCCCCAGGGTTCGATACTGGGGCCAGCTCTCTAATATTTTTATCAGTGATCTGGAGGAGAGGATCAAGGGCACCCTCAGTAAGTTTGCAGGTGACTCCCAGTTAGGAGAGTGTGCATCTGCTTGAAGGTGGAGTGGCTCCACAGAGAAGTCTGGACAGGCTGGCTGGGCTGAGGTTCAACAAGGCCAAGTGATGAGTTCTGCACTTGGGTCACAACAACCTCATGAAGGTTGCAGGCTTGGAGCAGAGTGGCTGGAAACTGCCCAGCAGAAAAGCACCTGCGGGTATTGGTCAGCAGCCAGCTGAACATGAGGCAGCAATGTGCCCAAGTGGCCAAGGAGGCCACCATCATCCTGGCCTGGATCAGCAACAGTGTGGCCAGCAGGAAGACTTTCTCACAAGTAACAAGCAATAGGACAGGAGGAAACAGCCTCAAGTTGTTGGGCACAAGGAGAAAATCAATAGGGTTGTCAAGGCCTGGAACAGGCTGCCCAGGGGTGGGGTGGAGTCCCCATCCCTGGAGAAATTTAAAAGCTGCATAGCTGTGGTGTGGAGGGACATGGGTTAGTAAGGACCTGGCAGTGTTGGTTAGTGGTTGGACTTGACGGTCTTAAAGGTCTCTTCCAACCAACATGCTGCTTTTGTTCTGTGATTCAATCAGGACATTGCCACCTGCCATCCACACCAGCAGGCCTCTGCTGCCAAGTAAAGTCTTTCCACAGGTGGCACCTTGATACCAGCTGCAGCCATATTGGAAGTGCTGCAGCCCAGAGGGCCACCAAAGCTCACAGCCTGGAGCACAGAGAGGAAGAGTCCTGTGTGTCACCACAGAGCTGTGACTTCAGTGCAGGAAGGGCTGAGGTGGGGCAGGACAGCTCCCGTGGCTTTTGCAGGAGGTGGAGAGAAAACATCCTTAGGAGAAACCAAAAGGAAGGATGAGGAGCAAGGGATGCTTTGTGTTCTGTCAGGGCAGCTCAGATACATGAAGCTCTTCCGCTGGACAGGCAACTGAAAGGAGGACCCAGGAGTAGGAATTAGTTGTGGCTGGGTGTTGGTCAGGAACTGACCCCCCAGAATCTGTTGCTCACTTAACCCTTACATTCCCAGAGGGCTGGGGAGAGAATCAGGAGTTGAAGAGGGGCATCAAGAGCTGTGTGTGCACAGGGCAGAAGGAGGAACCCATTCAGCACTTCCCATGGGCAGGCAGGTGTGCAGCCACTGCCATCCCTTCAGGGCTTCGTGCCTCAGTGACACGAGAAGGCAGCACCATGACCATCAATGGCCTTTTATCATCCTCCTGTCCCTGAGCTTTTCTTGAGGGACACAACAGCCTATGGGATGCAACATCCCTCAGCTCATTTCTGGTCAGCTGTCCCAGCTTCTTGTGTGCCCCCAGACTGCTCAGGTTGAGGGCAATGGGAGCAAGCGAAAATCTTCATGCTCTGCAAGGACTGCCCAGCAGCAGCCACAACACAGCTGTGTGCTCAGTGCTGCTTTAGGGACAGATCCCAAGCACAGCACCCTGTGGGCTGCCATGAGGAGAATGAACTCCCTCCCAGCCAGAGGCAGTGACAGGTGATACAGGCAGGGTGAAGAGTGAGTCAAGTCCCCTTTAAATGGCCTGAGGACATCTGTGGATCATAGAACCTGGCTCTGATGGATGGAAGACTCTGCCCAGTATTCACTGGTCAAGTGAAACAGCAGGATGCAGACAGTCTGGAAGGCTTTTTGTGGGGTTTGTGGAGAAGTTCTTAGCGCTGCTGCCAAGTGGTCCACACACTTTGATGCTCACGTGGACCTGGTACTCCCAAAAGAGGAAGAGCTGGTCAGGAATGTGAAGATCAGTGCCAGCCTTGGTTGCAGTGACCATGAAATTACGGTCTTCCTGATGTGGGCAAGGAGAATGGCAGAGCACAAATCCTGGACATCAGGGAAGTAGAACCTGGCCTGCTGAGGTAACTGGCAGGGGAGATCCCATGGGAACAATGTCAGGGACCTGAGAACATCCCATAGGTCTTTGTGTCTTCGACCAGCCTCACATGGGGCTCCCTTTCACACTTCTGTCCATGGGCCCAGGACACCATTGAAGCCAGGCCTGAGTTTTAGCCCCAACTTGATCCATGCTGTAGGTGTAGAGGTCTCCAGACACAGCCATAGACTCAGTCTTGCCTCCATGAACCTTGTGGCTTCCAACTTGCAGACTCATCTCTCAGCTTGATTCTTTGTACAGCGCAATGACACCATGGCCCTCCAAGGACTGAGGCCTTTCTGTTGCCTTTGTGGTGGCTGCATGGGCAAAGCAGGCTGGGCAGGCTGCAGGGAATAGAGCCCAGGCAGAGGCTCGGAGAAGCCGGTGACATGCCGGCATGCTGGGGAAGAGTCCAGGCTACAAAGTGTTAATTGTCTGCAGAGTATCAGCCAGAGGCAGTGCCACAATTTTCTGGGGACTGTGTGTTGGTGTGCAGAGGCTCAGGAGGGGATCTCTTTCTCTCTCTCTCTAAAAGCATAGGCTCAGGGTGTTCTAAGGAACAAAAGGTGTCTGTGCAAATCTTAAAATGATGGTTGGAAGCTCCCCAATGTTCAGTAGCTTTGATCTAGCACGGTGATTTGAAACAAAAACAGAGCTGAGGCTTTGCCCTTCCTACCTCAGTGGTGTTTGCCTAGCCTGAAGTGCTTCCAGGTATTTTCAGATCCAATATCCTAGATTCCAACATCCTCATGAAAAAGAAATAATTGCTACTTGTAGGACATGAGTTGCCAAAGTCTTTGAGAAATAATTAATAAACAAAAGGAAGAGAGTTTAAAGTAGGGAAATTGGAAGGCCTGGGAAAGAGGAGACTCCAGGGAGACCTAATAGCATCCTTTCAGCACTTGAAGGGGGATGGAGAGAGACTGTTTGCAAAGGCCTGCAGTGATAGGGCAAGGGCCAATGGCTTTAAACTGTGGAAGAGCAGATTTAGATTGGATGTTAGGAACATTAGGGTAGTGGAACACTGCAACAGGTTGCCCAGGGAGGTGGTTGGGGCCTCATCTCTAGAGATCACAGTATCAGTATCACAGTATCACCGAGAGGCACAGCGTATCTTGTTTCAGGATGTTAGCAAGTGTGACCCACACATTGTTCTGTGGTAGCGTTGGAATCTGCATAACTCTTGCAACAGTCAGTGTCCAGAGGGTGATGCAAACACTGGTCGAACCCATCTTGCTGGAACCCAGCATGGTCCAGAATCTGTTGAGACACAAGCCTACCCTCGTCCCCAAGTTATTAAATCACAAGGGTCAGACCACTGACCTGTTTGCAGATCCCAAACCCTGACTTTAGCTCCTGAGGGCACCCCACTGGTGGTAACCAAGGAGCCAAAATGGCACAGTATCCCGAGAATCACCAGAAATCTGCAAACAATTTAAAACGTACATAGCTTTGTTCAATCGAGCTTCTGGAGGATCCCCTACCATTCCCCCTTTTTGTTTTTGCAACAGTTGTTTTAATGTGTGTAATGGGTTGGGGCAGGTCCCCTCCCCACCACAGGCAGAAATAACGACTCAGACAAACGGATTGCAAAAGTGATGAAAGTTTAAATAGAAAGCAGTGAATGTTACAGAAAACCCAAAGCGCAGTGACGAAGAAAGATCCCATCCCCACCTGAGGGTGCATGCAAAACCCCCAGGGCTCCTTCTTCCCCCTCCCTCTGCTGGGCTAGTCTCAGCTGGCCAGGCCTGAGACTGCCCATCCCCCTGTGGCCTTGGGCCCAATCAGGCCCATGGCCGGGAGATCTCTCCCCCAGTTACCAAGTCTCGGAGAGGGAAGGAAAGAGGAAGTGCCAGACTCCGCACTGGATCTTATAGTGGTGCAAAGAATTATGGTATGAAATACACAATTTCCTGTGTCCATCCCTCTGGGCTGGACTTCTGGACACAGGAAGTGAATGCACCAGGGGGGCACCCAGCTCAAACTACAACATGCCACCCCTGTATTTCATAGCATAATCTTTGCACCCAAACACATCATCAGATCAGAAAACTTCTGATGACATGTCCGGCGAAGTCCACATCTTCATCTGGGCGTTCACTCAAACAGTCTGTCATTCAGGCTCAAGCATCAGTCCATTCCAGTTGTTCTTCTTCATGTGATGGAACCTCCCAGCGACGCAATCCTTCTCCTGCAGTGTGAATTCCTTGTGGACTCCTTGGGACATCCTGGTCACCTGGAAATACCTCACAACTTCTCAGCCAAGCCTTTACTCTCCTATTCAGCGGCAAATTCTCCACCCCTGGGGCAGGCCAGTCGGAACAATCCGGCTCCACGACTGCCTTTTTCAATCCATCCAGGGTGCCGCAGCCAACCGCTTTCACGCGGACCAAAGCTACACGGATGCATGTCAGAGGCACTCCGCACCCCCCGGCTGGGCGCTCACGTACCGAGGCAGGACAGCATCCGGCTGCACAACCTCCACCCCCGGAAGAGGGAGGAGCTGCGCCACAGCCCACTGAAGAAGCAGGGAGGCGGAGCCAGGTGCTCGGCGCCATTTTCGGAGCACGTCTGAAAACACCAGGGAAAGATTTACAGCTGCCGCCGCCGCCTGAACGCAGCCCGGCTCGGGCGGTGCCGCCGCCGCCGCCGCCGCTTGAACGCGGCCCGGCCCGGCCCCCGCCGTCTCTGTCGCCGCGATGCAGAGTCCGAGTCACCTCCAGCAGTCGCTTGCCTGCCCACCGCGGGTGTCCGCCCCCGCAGCGGCCGCGGGCCGACCACGCTCTGCTTGCCGCTGCCCCTCCTCCGCTCTCTGCCGCTCCGCAGGGAACGAGGAGAAGGCAGGTCTCGCCTTCTTAGGCTACTCGAGCATTCTTAAGCCACCCTGGGCAGAAAGTCACAGAAAGAGCCACCCCTCGCTGTTCCCAAGCAACAGGAGGGACTTCCATGCCATCAGCCACGCACCAGCTATCCTTCTGCAGTCCACAGGAGTTCACACAGTCGCCCCGGTAACACAAAACCTGAGCCCCAACTTCCCAAACCCAAACCGACGCCCAGAACTAAATTTAAACTCTCCATCTTTTGCAATCCGAGCTGCAATTGGCCCCACGTTGGGCGTCAAAATGTAATGGGTTGGGGCAGGTCCCCTCCCCACCACAGGCAGAAATAACGACTCAGACAAACGGATTGCAAAAGTGATGAAAGTTTAAATAGAAAGCAGTGAATGTTACAGAAAACCCAAAGCGCAGTGACAAAGAAAGATCCCATCCCCACCTGAGGGTGCATGCAAAACCCCCAGGGCTCCTTCTTCCCCCTCCCTCTGCTGGGCTAGTCTCAGCTGGCCAGGCCTGAGACTGCCCATCCCCCTGTGGCCTTGGGCCCAATCAGGCCCATGGCCGGGAGATCTCTCCCCCAGTTACCAAGTCTTGGAGAGGGAAGGAAAGAGGAAGTGCCAGACTCCGCACTGGATCTTATAGTGGTGCAAAGAATTATGGTAGGAAATACACAATTTCCTGTGTCCATCCCTCTGGGCTGGACTTCTGGACACAGGAAATGAATGCACCAGGGGGGCACCCAGCTCAAACTACAACAATGTGCCATGTGCACGTGTAATGGGTTGGGATGAATCCCCTCCCCACCACGGGCAGAAATAACAACTCAGACAAACAGATTGCAAAAGTGATGGAAAGTTTAAATAAAGAACAGTGAGTGCATACAAAAAGAAACACAGTACAAGAAAGAGACCGAAATAGACCCCAACCCCACCTGAGGGTGCACCCAAAACCCCCAGGGCTCCTCCTTCCCCCCCGCTACTGCTAGGCTAGTCTCAGCTGGCCAGGTCTGAGACTGCCCATCCCCCCGTGGCCTTGGGCCTAATCAGGTCCATGACCAGGAGATCTCTCCCCCAGTTACTGAGTCTCAGAGAGGGAAGGAAAGAGGAAGTGCCAGACCCTGCCGCAAAATTTATAGTGGTGCAAGGGATTATGGGAGAAATACAGAATTTCCTGTGTTGACCCACTGGGCTGGACTTCTGGACACAGGAAGCACCCCTGTAGCAGAGGGCACCCAGCCCAAACTACGACAGCACATTCAACAATGCCTTGTCCAGTGGGAGAATGAGGGATACCTGTAATATGAGTTATACCCCATGACTGCAAACATGAGTTAACCTTTGTAGACACGTATGCTGGACCATTGTCTGTTTTTAGATGAAGAGGAACTCCAGCAGTAGAAAAAGCTCGCTGCCAGTGACAAATAACATCTTTGGCAGTCTCTCCTGTGTGAGCAGTAGCAGTGATGACCGAGGAAAATGTATCAATAGACACATGAACAAATTTTAACCTACCAAATTCAGCAATGTGAGGAACATCTGTTTGCCAGATCTGGAGGGCTCGCAGCCCTCTAGGGTTAGTACCAGAACAGTGAGGAATATGCTGGCCCTGACAATCAGGACGTGCAGCAACAATACCTGGAGCTTCAGCATTGGACAACTGAAATTGCCGTTTTAGAGCACGATAACCTTGAGGAAAAAATTGATGAGAAGCTATTGCTTGTTGTTTGAGATTTGGGATTGGTCCCATTGCTACACCCGACACAAGTGCATCTGCTTCTGCATTCCCCTTCACCAAAAAACCTGCCAAGTTTGTGTGACTCTTAATATGCAAAACATAATAAGGAGCACATCGGTTTTGAATCTCAGTCCATAACAGTTTTAAAACTCCAAAAAGCTTCTCCTGATTAACATGACCATGACAGCTTTATCTAAACGTTGCACTAATCCAGCCACATAGGCTGAATCAGTAACAATGTTTACAGGACAGGAAAATTGCTGAAATACCACAGTCACAGCCCTTAACTCAACAATCTGAGGAGAGCCTTCTTGGTATTCCACGCTGTTTTGCCATCGATCATCCTCATACCACACGATAGCTGCCTCTCCTGTTTTTCCCAAGCCGTCAGTCAAAACTGTGGGATGTAGCACAGGGTTAGATTGACTCAGCTGTTTTTGTGAAAATGGAATTTGTCCACCCATTTTTATTAATGGATGGGAAGGCAGGTGATAGCCAATTTGACCTGTATCATTTGCCATTGCTGCTTGTAGTGCTGGACTGTTAGCAAGGCACCAATCAAAATATTCACTTTGCACTGGTATCACAATTTTTTCTAGATCCCTTGCCAACAATTCTACACAGCGAGCTCTTGTTTTCATAATAATCTGAGCCAAAATCTCAAACAGTCCAGGAGCAGTTTTCTTGGTTTTAAAAGGTAAAAATGCCCTCTCTAAAACATGAAGAGGATCTTGCCAGTCAGAATTCCACTGTGCAAGCATTGCAAAAGGTATCAGATTGTCTATTAGAACAAACACCTGAACTGACACAGCCAAATCAATTCTCCATACATGCTTCTTATGAATTGCCTGTTCTACTTCTTCAATTACCTGCTTTGCTTCTGGAGTTAAAACTCGTGGCGCAGAAATGTCTGAGTCCCCTGTTAATAATTCTAAGAGTGGTTGCAATGTGGAGGATGTCAACCCTAGATAAGATCACACCCAATTAATCATTCCTGCTAATTTCTGGACATCATTCAAGGTTTTTTTACATTTATTTGCAACTGAATTGGTTGAGGCATTACTGTTTGATCTAATACTTTCATGCCCAGGTACAACCATGGCTGTTGACATTGTGTTTTTTCTGGAGCAATCACTAATCCACAATTTTGTAGTGATTTTTGCGCCTCAGTTTCCATTTCAGCTAGCATTGTTTGTGAAGAAGCTGATAATAAGATGTCATCCATATAGTGTGTGGTGGGTTAGAGGCAAACCCCCTCCCCACATTAACCATCCTCTGCTACCAAGAATGTGCTGGGTTGAGGCAGCCCCCTCCCCCCACCACGGGCAGGAATGAACACTCAGGACAAACGGATTGCAAAAGTGATGAAAGTTTAAATAGAAAGCAGTGAATGTTTACAGAAAACCCAAAAGCACAGTGACAAAGAAAGATCCCAAAGCAAACCCAGAGGCATCCCGTTCCCACCTGAGGGTACAACCAAGACCCCCAGGGCTCCTTCTTCCCCCTCCCTCTGCTGGGCTAGTCTCAGCTGGCCAGGTCTGAGACTGCCCATCCCCCCGTGGCCTTGGGCCTAGCAGGCCCAAAGCCAGCAGACATCTCCCCCAGTTACCAGCTGAAGGAGGTGGAATAAAAGAGAACGTGTTAGACCCCACACTGGATCTTATAGTGGTGCAAAGAATTATGGTAGGAAATACACACAATTTCCTGTGTCCACCCCTCTGGGCTGGACTTCTGGACACAGGAAGTGAACACACCAGGGGGGCACCCAGCTCAAACTGCAACATAGTGATAACAGTAGCCTAGTGGAAACGCAGCCCAAACAGGACTTAACGCTTTTGCCACAAACCACTGACAAATAGTTGGTGAGTTTTGCATACCTTGAGGTAAAACCTTCCACTGATACCTTTTGGCTGGTCCACTGTTGTTCACTGAGGGCACCGTAAATGCAAATTTCTCTGTGTCCTGTTTGCCAAGAGCAATAGTGAAGAAACAATCTTTCAGATCTATTATCACAATCTCCCATTGCATTGGTATCATGGTTGGTGAAGGCAACCCTGGCTGCAAAGCCCCCACAGTAGCCCTCACCTCATTGATCTTTCTTAGATCATGTAACAAACGCCATTTGCCTGATTTCTTTTTTATCACAAACACAGGTGTGTTCCAAGGACTGTGTGAAGTTTCTATGTGTCCCACAGCTAACTGTTCCTCAACCAAAAGGTGCAGGGCAGAGAGCTTTTCTTGGGTTGAGGGGCCATTGGTCCACCCAGACAGGCTTTTCTGTTAGCTATGTTAATACCAGTGTGGATTGCATAATGCCCTGCATTGCAATGACCCCTAGCAAAAATCCATTGTGATTTTCACTCCCCACTGCCCCAAACAGTCTTTTCCCCATAGATTAAGGGGTGCTGTGGTCACATATGGTGTAATAGTAGCTTTTTGTCCCTCAGGGTTGGTGATCACTACAGGTTTAGCACTCATAAAACTGTTAGCAACCCTATCAAGTCCTACCACACTCATGTTGTTCAATACCAGTGGCCAGGCCAGCTACGCTGCGTAGTGATGGTAATATCTACTCCTGTGTCGAGTAGTCCTGCGACTTGTATCTGTGCAGGAGTAGCACGGTCCATGGAGAGCATGCAGGTCATTTGTGGTCTCATATCAGTGATTGTCTGAGACCATAACACTGCGGGTGGTCCTGTCGATCCAAATCCTTTGTCACCACGGACAGTCTGCTCTGTTCTGGAAACATGACTCACAAAAGGTACAAGTTGAGCAATTCAAGTCCCTTTAGGAATTGTTACAGGTGGTGTTGCAGTAGATATTAAAGCACATATTTGCCCAACATAATTAGCATCAATTACCCCTACATGTACGTCTATTCCTTGAAGGGTGCCACTAGATCGTCCTATTAATAAAGCACTGAGCCCATTACCAATTGGCCCCCATGAATCTAAAGGCACCTTGTGTGTCTTTGTGTCTGAAATAGTTATTACATCAGCTGTGGATACATCCATCCCTGCTGATCCCCCTGTGCTGGCTGATAATTTGTTGCACAAGGTTGGACCTGATGGGCTGGATACGCCCCAGTTGGAAATGGGTTGCTGATATTGGGGGGTATTTGTGTCATCACGCACCCTTTCGTGTTCTTTTTCCCGCTTCTCTGCAAAGGCTGACCACTGGCATGACATTTAGATTTGCAGTGTTTGGCATAATGACCAGGTTTACCACAACAAGCACAAGGAGAATTTTTCAAGTCAACTCCCAGCTGTGCTTTCACTTGCTTACAATTAGCTTTCACATGTCCCTCTTTCCCACAGCTGAAACACCTTACTGGGCCTCCTGATTTTAAGGCAGCTGCAAGTGCAGTCATCTTAAAATCAGTGCTGCCGACCTTCGAACAGGCTGTTACCATATCAGCTACAGAGGGTTCACCTGGCAATGCTTCAATAATTTTTTGGCAGTCAGTATTTTCATTGTCTTTTGCTAATTGACGACACAAAATTCGCCTGAGATTCTCATCATCAACTTGTTTCTCAATAGCAGCAGAAATCCTCTCCACAAACTGCAGAAATGGTTCCTTAGGCTCTTGTTTAATCACTGTATATCGAGGACATGGAGATGCAAGCTCCATCGTCTTAAGAATTGCAGCCATGTCTATTCTTTGACTCTGTTCCAGTACAGATGGATGCCGGTGAGCTTGTGCAGGTCCTGTGCCCATGAGAGCATCTGCCTCCACACCTCGCAGAACATTGTTTTGATCTCTTTGCATGTTTTGTATTTCAGCCTTTTCAGCTAATTTTTTCCAGCTAGTTTCAAATACTGAGTACTGAACAGGCTGAAAAATGATCTGCACAAGGTGATGAATATCAAAGTGATACAGCAAATCAGTGTCTATAATACGCAAAAGCTGCATAGTTTCCCTGGAATTAATGCCATACTTTGCTACTGTGGAGTGCAAATCCTGTACGACTTTCCAACCCAAAACCTGATGACTATCCTGCTGCCCCAATCCTGGAGGTGCTTTTTCCACAGGGAAAGCCGTAGGATCATCCGAAACACCCATAGGAGAAGAATTCTCCTCTGCTCTAACCAATAGACGTGGCGCAGCCAAGATTTCCACCAAACCCCAGTCACCCACAGCAGCAGCTTTCTGGTGAATTTGCTGCCAAAATCTCACTGCCAAACGCAGAGTAACAGTCACACTGCAGGGAGGCGACGTCCAAGGTGCAGACCGACGCCCACTCCCCTCTCGGGTCTCAACATTCTCTCCCGTGGCCACAGTCACACTATGATTTACAGCTTCCTTCTGATTCTCGTCCTCACTATCAGATGGCAGAGGGGGGAAATTGCTGTTGTAAAGGCAGTTGCTGGTGTGAAGTCTGTAGATTATTACGCTGATTACATTCCTCCTGTTTTACATACCCTTTCAGCTGCTCTCTCAGAGATTGATAAGCCAATGGCATTTTGCAAAGTCTTTGGGACTTTTCCAATTAATCAGGAACTTAAGATGATCAATAGGAGACAGCTGCTCCTCAGCAGCGTTTGTTATATGTTGCGCTGTTGCATCTACTCCTGAGCAGCCAGACGAGGGGAGCTAGAGGGTGCAGAGGGTGCCGGCGTGTCCTCTACTGATTTATTCATTTCCCCCGTAGCCAAATCATCCCCTTCCTCTTCCTCCTCCTGCTCCTGCGTAAGATCTTTTAGTGCATCATGAAGCAGGCACCAGATAATTGCCATATCAACCAGTTCCTTGTCTCCTTTCAAGATAGCATCCCACAAGTAACTACCTAGCTTGTGCAAGGCTGGAACGCTGAAGGCTGTAACGGAGGAAGGCTCAAAACCTTGCTGCTTGGCCCATAAGAGTAATTTTCTTAAGTCAAAATCATTAACTTTTAGACCCCTACGTTTCAATAACGATTTCCAGGTTCCAAGGACTAAGTCCTCATCTTTTGTTAATTTCTGACCCGTTATGTTCCCAGTGGCTCACCTACCTCACCCAGGCAGGTGTCAAAGTTCAGGTCCGGACCAAAAGGCAGCATCGCACTGCTCTCAGCTACACTGGGCTCCGTCACCGTTGCTGCATGCACCTGCAGCCCAAAAATCTTCAATTCACTTCTTGGGTCTTCACGTCAGGGGTCACCGTTTGTCGCTGTATAGGGGTCAGGGTATGGATAAGGCGACGGTCTGTACGACAAGAATCAATCACAAGCAGAGCATCTAGAAGGCCAAAAAGCGACTGACTTATTCCAGCACACAACTCATATGTTGTGTGCATTGTTAATGTGGCTGCCTGCAATTGGTTAATGAACTTTTCTCAAGATTCTCATGGGTCAGCAATAGTATTGCTATAGTTACTTGTTAAGCTAGTCCAGGTGGCCTCCCATCTTTTCTTGCGGTTTCTCATTCCCACTCAGTCTGTCCAGGGAGTTTCCGGATTCTCATGGGAGCACAGTGATGTTTTCTCACCAGAGCTCTTCTGAGGGTTCACAGATACATCACAGTCCCCCACATCCCTCCTCCTCTTCTCCCTTGCCCATCTCTCCTAAAGAGCCTGTAACCCCCCAGTGTAGTACTCCAATCATGTGTGCTATCCCACCATGTTTCTGAAACGGCAACTATATCATAGTCACCCTGGCGGACCAGGACTTCCAGCTGCTTATTGCCCATGCTGCGTGCATTGGTGTACATGCACTGCAGCTGGGCTCTCAATTTCTCAATTAACCCTAATTTGCATCCCACTCTCTCCTCTTCAGAGAGACTGATTTCCTTACCTGCCCCCTTCAGACCTAGTTTAAAGCCCTCTTAATGAGCCCTGCCAACTCTAGTGCTAGTACCCTCTTGCCCTTTCTAGATAATTGCACCCCATCAGGATCACAGGATCACCAAGGTTGGAAGACACCTCAAAGATCATCAAGTCCAACCTGTCACCCAAGACTACTAAACCATGGCACCAAGTGCCATGTCCAATCCCCTCTTGAACACCTCCAGGGATGGTGACTCTACCACCTCCCTGGGCAGCACATTCCAATGACAAATGACTCTCTCTGTAAAGAACTTTCTCCTCACCTCCAGCCTAAACTTCCCCTGGTGCAGCTTGAGACTGTGTCCCCTTGTTCTGGTGCTGGTTGCTAGAAAAAAGAGACCAACCCCTTCCTGGCTACAACTACCTTTCAGGTAGTTGTAGAGAGCAGTGAGGTCTCCCTTGAGCCTCCTCTTCTCCAGGCTAAACAACCCCAGCTTCCTCAGCCTCTCCTCATAGGCCTTGGGCTCAAGGCCTCTCCCCAGCCTTGTTGCCCTTCTCTGGACATGTTCAAGTGTCTCAATGTCCTTCCTAAACTGAGAGGCCCAGAACTGGACACAGGAGTCAACGTGTGGCCTACCCAATGCAGAGTACAGGGCACAATGACTTCCCTGCTCCTGCTGGCCACACTATTCCTAATGCAGGCCAGGACCCAGCAGGTCAGGTGCAGTAAAAGTTGCCCCATGATCAAAGAACCCAAAATTCCGCTGCTGGCACCATACCCTGAGCCAATTGTTGATGGCATGGGTTCTCCTGTTCCTCTCAGTGTACACCCCTGCCACTGAGGGAGCTGAGCAGAAAGCCACTTGAGCTCCTGCCCCATCAATCAATTGTCCAAGGGCCTTCAATTCTTTTTTAATCACCCTGGTGCCCTTCTTGTCAATTTTGTCACTTTCAGCTTTTATTACCAGCAGAGGGTAATAGTCAGAGGGCTGGATCAGCTTTGGGAGTCTCCTTGTGATGTCCCTTACCCACGCACTGGATAGGGAGCAGACCTCCCTGTGGGATGTGTTGGGAGGACATATGGGTCCCTCAGTACCTCCCAGGAGAGAGTCCCCAACAACTATAATCCTTCTCTTTTTCTTTGTGGAGCTAGTCGTTAGAGTTGGTGGGGACTGCTTGGCCTTAGGCTCCTCCCCAGATGGCTGCTCCTCAGCCCTTTCATCCCCACTGCCCTCAGCCTGCAGGGCCTCATACTTATTATGCAAGGGCAGTGGAAGAGGAGGAGAGGGCCAGGATGGATTTCTCTTGCCACCCTTGGCCGGGACCTGTATCCATCCCTCCCCGTTTCCAGGGACCCTTCCCTCAACAGGGGAGATCTGCAGAGCCTGATCCCACAAATCTAATTCCCTTTCACTTTCCCTTATTGTCCTTAGCCTAGATACCTCCTCCTTCAGCTCAGCCACTTCATCCTTTAACTCTGCCACCAGACTGAGGAGAAAGTTCACCTGCTCACACCTGACACAGGTGTTGTCTCCTTCCCCCACCATTCCAAGTGCCAGGCTCCAGCACTCTCGGTAGCCAGCAGCCTGGACTCCTATGTGCTGATGCAGCAACTCTGTCTGGGTAGATATTGTTTTTCTAGCCTTTGTCTGAGTGACAGCCATGGTTCAGCCTTTCATTGATAGTTATTAATTCTTTTTTAAAAAATTTTATTTATCTGAGCAGCAGAAGGCTGCCGGCCCTGGGCGGCTCTGCAGCCATGATGGTGTCACGCACACAGCCCTGGCGGGATTTAAACTTCCCGTGGCTGACATCACGCTCCTGATCCCGAGCAGGCTCACGAGAGGATGATCCTGCCAGACCTCACCGCCAACCAGGGGTCCTTCCGACCCACAAAGCCCCAAAAAGAAAGCAAAAAGCCAGGCAGAAAGCTCTTGGTTCAAGCGGAGCGGTCCCGGGTGCCGGTCCCGATCGGCTCTGCAGCCACAACGGCTTTGCATTATTAAATTTCCTTCTATCTCATTACAGCCTTCTGGGATATTTTCCTGTTGTGGGTCGCATTGGATTCCCCCCCCCCCCAATAACTTTGTTTAGAATCTGCCCCCCAGGGCAAATTCACCACACTCAGAATATGGAAGTAAAAATGGAATTGTACTTACAAAATGAAATAGATATCAAAGTATAAAAGGTAATAAACTTGTACAAAATGTATTTACAGATATATGCACAGCGTAACAACAGCACAGCCCAATGGAATGATATTGACCTCTGTGTTGTTAGCATTCTGTGGCAAATCCCAGCAGTGTTTATCTTTTACTCAAAAGTCTCTGGAAATGTCTCATTTGCAATTAGTGTCTATGCTAGGGACTAGCTCAAACTCCTACATTTCCCCTCTCCCCAGTCCACCTAAGAAGGGCAGTGACAGTGCCTTTGGTGGGCATTTGGACCCAGCCAGGGCCAGGCCACCACAGGGACTTTCAGCTGGTCCAAAATTTGCCCTCTGTAATTCCATTAGGCCCAGGGCTTCTGATGGGCTTTGCACAAGCTCACACCTGTGGATCTGATTCCTTCCAGCAGGCCTGAAGCTCCCTCCAGGTTTTCCATTGGTTCACCAGCAGCCATTATGCCTTCCAGCAGGCCTAGACCTTCTGGATGCTTTCTGCTGCCTTTCCATAGCCCCAGAGATTCATAGGGCTTTCCACTGCCCCAACAGTGGCCTTGGCCTTGATGCTTTACTGTGGACTCTGTGCTTCCAACAGGAATTCTGATGCCCCACCAGTGCCCTTTATGTATTCAGCAAGCCTGGGAGTTTTCAGTCAATCTTTTCACTACCAAAGCAGAGGCCCTGCTGCCTTCCTGTGAGCCTGGGGCTTTTCTCAGTATTTCCACTGGCCCAGTGGTGCCCTTGATGCATTCCAGTGAGCCTGGTGGGCAGCAGGGGCACTTAGGCCTAGTGGACTGACAAGGGAAGCCCTAGCTTGCTGTCAGTCAGCAGGGCCACTGAAGGGCTAGTGGAATGCCAGAGGCAAAGCCCAGCTTCTCTGGAATGATGAAAGGCCACAGGTGGGCAGTGGAATCCCATCAGAAGTGTCAGACCTGTTGGAAGGCATCAATCTCACAGTTTAAAAACTCTTAAAGCTCCTAAAAACTTCTAAACACTCAAAAATATCTCTTTCCTCTTCTAGATGCATGGAAAGCCTGAGGGAAGCCCCAGGCCTGCTCCAGGAATCCATCAGGAACACTGCTGAGCTAGTGGGAAGCCCTTTGGAAGCTGCCAGGCCTGCTGGAAAGCCTCAGAGCCCCTTAGTGGAAAACTGACAGAAGCTTTCTGAGTTCTTCCAAAGACTTCCTTGAAACTTCCCCTTACCCCTCCAAAGATCCTTCAAAGTCAGTCCTAGAACTTCCAGACCTCAAAACACCCAAGATCCCTTGGCACCCCACAAAGAATCCCTCTGAGATGCCCCTGACACCCCGCCAAGACACTCTCAAGACTCTTCCAAGAACCTCACTTTGACCTCCCAGAACTGCACACAGCTCCAGCCCCATTCCTAGGGAACAAATGCCCCAAACATTTGGGCATTGTGGGAAGGAATGTCTGATATAAAAGTGAAAAAGACAGGATTTGGGTACCTTTGGGGTTTTATTGACACAACTGGGCAATGGCCAGAGGGTTTTTTACCCCAGGGAGACTCAAAGCATTGGGGAAGAACCAGCAAACTCTGGCAAAGCTTGGCCCAGCTCCAATGGCAGCTTCAGCTGTGCCAACTTGTCACTGTAATTATTTTCATCACCACTAATTGGTGTTCAGAAGGGCAGGAGGTGTTTGTTCCTGCTGGAGCCCCCAGCCCCTGAGAAATGCAGGTGAAAAAGAGGCAATTTTGGTTCCATCTGCTGGAAGGGCCCCCTCAGAGGGCTCACAATTACCCCACCAGACCCAGGATGAGTCTATTCGTGCTTGCTCCCCAGTGTGGGCTGGTCCCTGGCATGGGTACGGCGATGCTGGGTGAGGTTGGAGCTGAAGCCGAAGCTCTTGCCACAGTCACTGCAGGTGAAGGGCTTCTCACCGGTGTGGGTGCGGCGGTGCCGGCCGAGCGTAGACCTGCAGTTGAAGGTCTTGCTGCAGTCGGCGCAGCTGAAGGGTTTCTCACCAGTGTGGATGAGGCGGTGCTGGAGGAGTTTGGAGCTCTCGGTGAAGCTCTTGCCGCAGTCACTGCAGCTGTAGGGTTTCTCACCGCTGTGGATGAGTTGATGCCGGATGAGTTTGGAGCTCTGGGTGAAACTTTTGCCACACTCTGCACAGGGGAACAGCCTCTCTCCAGTGTGGATCCGGCGGTGGTTGCTGAGGGTGGAGCTGGTTTTGAAGCTCTTACCACAGTCATCACAAGAAAAGGCCTTCTCACCGGAGTGAACGTGATGGTGCCTTGTGAGAGAGGACTTGTCAGCAAATCTCTTACCGCAATCCCCACACACGTAAGGCTTCTCTCCGGTGTGGCTGTGCTGGTGCATGGTGAGCTGTGAGCTGCGGTTGAAGCTCTTGCCGCAGTCAGAGCAGCTGTAGGGTTTCTCGCCACTGTGGATGACTTTGTGCCGGATGAGTTTCAAGCTCTCGGTGAAGCTCTTGCCGCACTCTGCACAGGGGAACAGCTTCTCCCCGGTGTGGATCCGGCGGTGGATGGTGAGGGTGGAGCTGCTTTTGAAGCTCTTGCCGCAGGTGTCACACGTGAAGGGCTTCTCATTGGCGTGGACACCGCGGTGCTTCCTGAGGGAGGACTTGTCAGCAAATCTCTTGCTGCAGGCCCCACAACCATAGGGCTTCTCTCCAGTGTGGGTGCGGCGGTGCACGATCAGGGTGGAGCTGCAGTTGAAGCTCTCACCACAGTCACTGCAGGTGAAGGGCTTCTCACCAGTGTGGATGAGGCGGTGCCTGGTGAGATTTGAGCTCCAGCTGAAGCTCTTGCCACAGACATCACAGATGAAGGGTCTGGTGCCAGCCTGGGGGCAGCGGTGCTCCAGTGGATCTGAGCCAGGTGGGAAGCTCTGCCCACACTCAGGGCACTGATTCAGTTGCTTGGGAGGCACAGAGGGGGCTGCAATGGCTTCATACTCCCCCTCCTCCTCTTTCTTACACTGGTCATTGTCCTCCTCTTCCTCACACTCATCATCATAGTTATCATTCCCCTCATCATCCTCCTCCTCCATCTTAGCATCTTCCTCCTCTTTCTTGGGGCTGCATTTTGGCTGATCCACCTTCTTCTCTGGGTGCTGCTTCTCCTCTCAGTGCTTGTCTGGGTCCTTCTGTGAGGCCATGCTGGTGGGGGAAGGGGTTCACCTCTGTGCCCTAGGGAAAATGGAAGCACCTGACCCCAGGAGCTCAAATTCTGAGATCCTGCCTGGGTAAGGACAGCCCCCAACAGCCACCACCTCCCAACACCAAATTTTCAGCTAGTGCAAGGAATGGAGAGGGACCCTCAACCCCCAGCCATTGCCATGGTGGTGCAGTCAGACCTCTACTACCTGTGCTGAGACCCTGGGTTCCTATGCTGGGGATGCCGAGACACCCCAGGACTTATGGAGGGGTCTCATCCCCCCTGCTCTCAAGCCCAGCAGCACTGGCAGCATGGTTCCTGGCCCAGGCTGTGCCTTTATCTCACCTGGTTCAGACAACAGAGCCAGCAGCTCTGACCCACACCCTCACCTGCCTGAGGGGGCCCCAGACTCCCACCAGAGCTGATGTCACTCATATCCCCCAGAAGGCTGAAATGTGGTGGGCAGGAAGCTCTGAAGGAGGTTGGGAGGTGCCCCAGGCAGAACCAGGGGGATGGGGTCCTACCATTGTCCCAGTCTGAGTTTTTTACCTGCTGAGCTGTCCCAAGGGGCAGATCTGCAAACTGCCTTTGCCCAGCCCAGACGTGCAGATGTGATGGAGGGAGAAGGATACCAACCCTGCAAGAGAGAAACTAAGGGCTCAGAGGATAGGACTGACCTCCAAGAGATGGCTCAGCACTGCCCATAGCCCTACACCAAAGCTGGGCCTTGTTGGGCGCACAGCAGATGGACAGGCTCCTGGAGATGGGAGGGCTTCAGGTGAGACTCAGCTCCTTGTTCTGCAGGGCAGCACCACAAGAGACCTGCCTCCAGCCAGCTTCTCCCAGGCCTTGGCTGCTGGCTCCTCTTACAGGAGCTGTTGCTCTGGCCCCAGGCATCCTCCCTGGCCCTGCTCACAAACCCCACCCCAGCCCATCCTGTATTCAGCTCTGCCCTGCAGGCACCTCCTGCTATCAGGGCTCTGTCGAGGGCCATCTCTGTGCTGGCCTGTGACTGTTTGACTCTGTGCCTTTAAGGGGCACACTGGCTAAATATTTATAAAATATTTTGGTATTCTAAACGAATTTCATTGGCTAAGTAAGGTGGGAGGTGAGATTGGACCCAGCGCGGCTGGGACTTTCTCTCAGTCTTCCTTTCTTTGCTGTCCCTTTTGGCTGGACTGCTTATGGGCTTCTGGCCAACTGAGATAAGAGATACTAACTGCTGTACCAGGCCTCTCTTTCTTTCCTGCCCTGTTAACCACCCTTGTCTCCTTTTCTACCTCTCTGGGGGAGAAGGGAGGTAGGGGGGTGAAGGGGGCACAGGGGGAAGCCCCCTCTGTTGGGGGGGTCTGGTTTCTGGTTGAGTTAATTTGCTGTATATTCCTGTACATATTGTAAAATCCCTGTATTTGTGGTGTTACATGTAATCTGCTTCCTACACATGCTTGTAAATACATAGTCTGTTTTTCTAATTACTGAGTTAGCCGCGGTTTCTTTCTCAGTGGGGAAGGGAAAGCAGAGCCTTTCCTTTCAACCCACCACATGGCCACTCCTCAACAGAAGCTCAGAGAAGCCCTGAGGGCACACAGAAGGGGATGCTCATGCTTTCTGCAGCTGCAGGAAAGGGGAAAGGGAGTTGGTCAGCTTCTTGCAAAACCTCTTCAGCCCTCACTGTGATGCTGGAAGAGTCTCTGTCCCCTGGGCAAATCTGACACCTCCAGCACCATCCACACACAGGCAGCCTAAAGAGACTCATTTGAAAGGTTTTGGCTTCCTTCTGCCCTCACCCATTTCTGTCAGCTTTCTCTTTGCAGTTCCCTGGAGCTGCCATTCCACATCCCCATGAGAAAATGAGGTTTGATGGGAGGGCACAGTGCCCATGGATGTTGGTGATCTCCCAGCTGACACAGGCAGAGTTGCAGCACAATTCACTCCTTTCAGCTCCTGAAATGCTGCCAGATTCTGGCATCTCCTGCACACACATTTACTACCTGGGCCCCTGATGCCTTCCCCTTTTGGAGGGACAAGGCCTAACTCCTGCCTCACCATTCCCAGGCCCTTCCCTCATTCCCAGCCCATCCATGTCCCTGGTGGCTTTGCTGTCCCATGGCACTGTGTCCCCCACCTCCATTCCACTGCAGTTGGAAGACTGCAGTGGAAAATGTTGTGGCTGAGGAAGCATCTAAGGAACTGGGCTGGAAGCAGGAGCACAAGAATGGAAGGGGCCTGAGACTAATGGCTGGGATCAGCTGGAGGGCTGAAAGAACAGCACCAAGCCAAGGGGGGATTATAGATGAGGGGTGGGGAGGGACCCTGCAGCCACTTCATGCAGGAACTGATGAAGGGGGACAGAGAGGGAGTGAGACTTCAGGTGACTCCTGCCATGGGGCATGGGGTGGGGTGTGTGGGTAGGACCCCTGAGTACCTCCTTGGGCAGTGTTAGATGCCAGGGGGTGACAGTGGACTGCCCTGAGCCAGGCAGGATTTGGGTGTTTGAGCTTCTGGGATCAGCTGCTGCCAGCACCATTGTAGGGAGGAGCCAGGCAGAGCCACACACCTGCTGAACTAACCCCCACCCCCTGCAGCCTTGACTCTCCATCTGTCCATCCCTTGGTCCATCTGCACTCACTTTGTGCCTTCTGAGAGTCCCCAGGGTGCCACCAACAACCCAGGGCTGATCTACACACCCAGCATGGCCCAACAGAAGCCTCTGGATGACAGCATGGAGGAAACCACCCTGGAGAACAAGTTGAGGAGTGGACAGGCTGGAGAGCTGGCCCAGGTGAACCTCCTGAGGTTCAATAAGAGCAAGTGCAGGGTCCTGCACCTGGGCTGGAACAAGCCTCACATCAGTACAGGCTGCAGGTTGGGGGATAGAAAGCAGCCCTGAGGAAAAGGGCTTGGGGGTGCTGGTGGATGAGAAGCTGCACAGGAGCAGGCAGTGTGAGCTTGCAGCCCAGAAGGCCAATGGCAGCCTGGGCTGCATCCAAAGCAGTGTGGCCAGAGGTGGAGAGAAGGGATTCTGCCACTTTGCTCTGTTGAGACCTCATCTGGAGTGCTGTGTCCAGCTCTGGAGCCTCAACACAGAAAGGACAGGGACCTGATGGAGAGGGTCCAGAGGAGGCCACAAAAATGATCAGGGGGTTGGAGCAGCTCTGCTATGAGGACAGGCTGAGGGAGCTGGGGGTGCTCAGCCTGGAGAAGAGAAGACTCTGGGGGAACCTAATAGTGACCTTCCAGTACATGAAAGGGTCCTACAAGAAGGCTGCAGAGAGACTGTTCCCAAAGGCCTGCAGGGACAGGACCAGGGGCAATGGCTTCAAACTAGAGCAGAGCAGATTGAGATTGGATGTTAGGAACAAGTTCTGCAGCGGGAGGCTGCTGGAACACTGCAGCAGGTTGCCCAGGGAGGTGGTGGAGGTCCCATCTCTGGAGATATCCAAGGTGAGGCTCAACAGGGCTCTGGGCAACCTGATCCAGCAGAGGATGTCCCTGCTGACTGCAGAGGGGGTTGGGCTGGATGGCCTTTGGAGGTCTCTTCTAAATGATTGATGATTCTAAGTGCAGCCTCAAGGGAGAGGAAGAGAAGGAAAAAGGTGAGGCAGAGGACAATGGAGAAGGAGGAGACCAAGGAGAATGCTTAAAAAGGTTTCAAAGTGTCTAAAAAATAATCACCAAAATCCCTTCAAAACTCACCAAAAACTCTGCCAAATTCATTGAAAGCTCTTAAAAGCTCTGAAGAGCTCATTCTGAAGAGCGCTGAGCGAGTTCCTGGGCTCAGTGATGTGTTTGATATGCTTCAAAAATGCTTAAAAGGGTTCCCAAGTGCCCTCAAAAGCATCAGCACAGCTCTGCCAGCACAGAATGCCAGGCTGGAAGGGACCCCAAGGCTCAGCTGCTCCAACCTTGCCAGGTGAGAGTGGAACTGAATGAGCTGGCCCAGCCTCCTGGCAAGCTGAGCCTTTCAACTGTGCAGTGCAGGGCAATCCACCACGGCCCTTGGGAGACGATTCCAATGGCTGACTGGGAGGGAGAACCTTTCTCCTGCAGTGCAGTGCTCCAGTTCAGCTCAACTCTTGCAGCAGCTGTTTGAGATCTGGCTTCTGGGCATCACAAACTCTGAAGCACTGCAGTGAAAAGCAGCTCAGCTCCAACTTCCAATCTGCTAAGATCTCACATGTTAAATTTCAAGGCAGGTGCCAGGCTCAAAACCACTTCCCAAGCTCCAAGCCCCTTGCCAGGCTCCAAGCCCTGCTGTAAAAGTTGGTTTCATTCCACTGAAGTTTTGCTAAGTGTCCAAATTCAAGGTTTGAGAGAATGGTTTGGGCTGGAAGGGACCCCAAAGATCAGCCAGCTCCAAACTCCCTGCCAAGAGCAGGGACACCTCCCACCAGCCCAGGCTGCTCAAGGCCTCATCCAACCTGGCCCTCAACACCTCCAGGGAGGGGGCATCCAGCACCTCCCTGGGCAACCTGCTCCAGTGTCTCACCACCCCCACTGCAAACAATTTCCTCCCCATCTCCACTCCAAATCTGTCCTCCTCAAGCTTCAATCCATTCCCCCTCATCCCATCACTTCCAGCCCCTCACAAAAGTCCCTGCCCAGCTCTCCTGCAGCCCCCAGTAGGTACCACAAAGCTGCTCCAAGCTCTCCCCAGAGCTTTCTCCTCTGCAGGTTGAACAGCCCCAACTCTTCCAGCCCAACCCCAGAGGGGAGGTGCCCCACCCCTCCCACCACCCCCATGGCCTTCTCTGGACCCCCTCCAACAGCTCAATGTCCTACCCATGCTGGGGGCACCAGAGCTGCACACAGCACTCCAGCTGGCAATGCTGGGAGGAGAAACAACAATGGGCAAAAGCTTCAACATGTGGTCAGCTTCTGAAACTGAAGGGATCTTAACTTGGTGACAAGAGAAAGGACCAAACTGATCCAAGAGACTGATCCAACCCCTGGGGCTGCACAAAACAACCATCAAGAGTTTCAAGGAACATCAGACTCAGAGCTGGCCTGGAAAGCTCTGGAGAATAAACCCAGTCCAGAAGGTGTCCAGTGCCCCAGGGAGCGAACAGCCCAGGCTGTCCCTCTGCTCCTGCAGAAGGAAAGGTTGAGTTGGCCACAAGCCAAAGCCTTCCCCACACAAATCCATGCACAGGAGTTGAGTTTTAACCTACTTGAAACCTTTTCTGGAGGCAGGAGTTACTCACTCAGGCTCTGCTGGGTGATGCCCAATGCCAGCACATGAGGCAATGGTGGAAGTTGAGGCAGAGGAAGTTCCATGGAAACAGGAGGAAATTCCCCCCACCCTGTGAGGGTGAGAGAGCTCTGGAGCAGGCTGCCCAGGGGGTGTGGAGTCTCCCTCTCTGGAGATACTCAAAACCTGCCTGGCTGTGTTCCTGTGTGACCTGCTCTAGGTGACCCTGCTCTGGCAGGGGTTGGACTGGATGAGCTTTCCAGGTCCCTTCCTGCCCCTCACATTCTGTGGCTCTGTGATTCATTCCAGATCTCCATCAACAGAACAAGGCCTTGAAGGGTCTCCTACAGTCCACAGCTCTGATCAACACCCAGACAGCTTTGCCACCCACAGGCCTTGGAGCTTCCTTCTCAGCACTTCTGTCTCCAAGTCTCAGCACTTTTTTGCTCTCTGTGGACACTGCAAACTAAACCAAAAAGGCTCCAGCTGACAGCACTGCTGAGAATAACCCCAGGGAACTCCAAGTGAAGATTGTAATCCCAGAGGCAAACCCCAGACCTTTAACCTCTGGACAGGACTCTGTCCTATTGTCCATTGCTGCCAGCACCTTCAGCACCTAAGATGCATTTGCTGTGTGTCAGCCTCCTCACACAGCCATACAATTGTTTGGGCTGGAAAATACCTCTCTGAGCATTGAGTCCAACCTTCAGCCCCAACACCACCATGGCCCCCAAACCATGGCCCCATGGCCACAGGCTTCCTGAACACCTCCAGGCATGGGGACTCCACCCTGGGCAGCCTGTGCCAATCCCTGACCACTCTTGCAGTAAAGAAAGTTTCCTTTATCATCCAGTTGATGAACTGTGGAGCTTGTCCATGGCAGACCAGTCCCAACTGGCCACTTCTGAGGGCACTAACTCTTTGGAGAGCCAAGATTTGAATGTCCAGCTCATGGTTTCCAAGGAACTTCCTTGAAGGGCCATGGCAGTGACACATCTGAGTGCAGCACACCTCAGCTCTGGGGGAGTTGCTTTCCCCATACAGCCAAGCAGGGACTCACACACAAGCCCCAATGAGGGAGAAGCTAATCAGAATTTTAATCTAACTCCTGCAACTCAAAAGCTTCCCTTACTGAAACAAAGCCACAAAGAAGAGTAGAGAAGTAGAGAGCTTCCTCTAACCCCAGAGAAGTGAAAGTTTCACCACTTGTGGGAACTGACTGAGAAGAACATCAGAGTACCATGGAACAGGAGTGACACAACAGCAGAACACAAAAGCTAGGCTGGATGTTGATGTTAGGAAGAAGTTCTTCATAGAAAGGCAGATTGGCCATGGGAATGTCCTGCCCAGGGAGGTGGTGGAGTCCCCATCCCTGGAGGTGCTTAGGAAGAGACTGGATGGGGTGCTTGGTGCCATGGTTGAGTTGATTAGATGGTGCTGAATGATAGGTTGGACTTGATGATCTCAAAGGTCTCCTCCAACCTGGTTAATTCTATCCTAACTTGGATTGTCTGATGGGATGAGGCGGGGTGGCTTTGAGCTGGAAGAGGGGAGATTGAAACTGGGCTATGGTTTTGAGCTAGGGCAGGGCACATCTAGACCTGGCCCTAGGACAAAATTCTTCACAGTGAAGGTAGGGAGACAGTGGAACAGGCTGCCTAGGGAGTCTGCAGATGCCCCCTCCCTGGAGGTGTTCAAGGCCAGGTTGGATGAGACCTTGAGCAACCTGGACTGGTGGGAGGTGTCCCTGCCCATGGGAGGTGGGTTGCAACTGGATGGTCTTTAAGGTCCCTTCCGACCCAGATCATTGCAGGAATCTCTTGGTTCTTGGGGTGCCACAATCCTGCCACAACAGTCAGACTCCCACATGCAGCCATTCCTGTTTGACATCTTTCCCTCCAATCAAAACCAGCAGATCAGACTGGTTTGGGGGTTTGGGGAGAGTGGAGTGCTGGAATATTTTATGCTGTTGGCATTTAAACACACTGCAGAGCAGCTGGCTAAAGGAAGGCACCCAAAGGGATCCCATAGTGCATGGTCAGGGGCCAGGCTCACACCAAGTGTGAAGGAACAAACAATTCCAGGCACTTACAGAGCTGCCTGTCAAAAGCACAGCCCAGCCTGAGGCAGTGATGCTTCATGCACATCACTAAGACTGAACAGCTTTCTTGAGGCACTGCTCTTCCAAACATGACTTTCCTGGTGAGCAAACATTCACCAGGTCATCACCTGGCTGAAAGTGCTCTTCACTGAACAAATATTTTCCAGCCTCTCAACACTCACAAGGATGTCTCACCTGGAAGTGTCTCACAAGGAAACATTTCTTAAGGAAGGCCTAACCCAAGCTAGGTTCAGCCACTTGAGTATTTTAAGCTTGTAAGAGTAGGAATCTTTGACTCCTTCACTGGGAGCTGCCTCACACATGTGAGGCTTGCCCAGGAAATGGAAGCAGATCCCTAGGCACTAAGAATTTTGGGCTGGTTTTCCTTGACAAGGTTGAGGTTCTAGGATTCTGTGTCCCTGGGGCTGCTCAACCAATGTGTGGCCCTGGCTCCTGGGGCCATGGTTCAGTGGCCATGGTGGTGCTGGGCTGATGGTTGGACTTGAGGACCCCAGAGGTCCCCTCCAGCCAAAGCAATTCTGATTCTATTCTCAAGGCAGGCATCACTAAGCTCAATTGTATGGCCTGCAGCATAGAGCCCCAGAGCTGCTGATCTTGGGCACCTCCCAGTATCCTCAAGCCCAGCTGCTCTCCTGCAGCTCACAATCCACCACTGCTGCTAAGCCACTGCCACTAAACCACATCCCTCAGCACCACATCCAGGCCTCCCTTAAATACCTCCAAGGATGCTGATTCCACCACCCCCCTGGGCAGCCTGTTCCAGTGCCTGAGAACCCTTTCTGTGGAGAACTTCCTCCCAATACCCAATCTGAACCTCCACTGGCACAACTTGAGGCTCTTTCCTCTTGTCCTGACACTCATTGCAGGCCAGAAGAGAGTGAGCCTCACCTGGCTCCAACCTCCTTTGAAGTAGTTGCAGAGGACAATGAGGTCTCCCTTCAGCCTCCTCCCCTCCAGACTAAACCACCCCAGTTCCCTAACCTCTTCCTCACAGAGCAGGGTTAATGGTTGGACCTGATGACCTCAAGGGCCTTTTCTAGCCTGAGGGATTCTACAGGCCTGTGGGGATAGGACATGGGGCAGGGCAGAATTAGGCTGGGCATCAGTTGGGAGTTCTGCACAGTGAGGGTGCTGAGACACTGGAACAGGTTGCCCTGAGATGTGGTGAAGGCTCCATCCCTGGAGACATTCAAGCTCAGATCTGATGTGCTCCTGGGCAGCCTGATTTACTTGGAGGTGTCCCTGCTCCCTGCCAGGGGGTTGCACAAGATGACCTTTGAGAGTCCCTTCCAACAGGATGCAATCTGTGCAAGTCTGGGATCTGACACAAACTGCAGGATCAAGGCCTGGAAGAGTCTGCCCAGGGAAGTGGTGGAGTCCATCTCCCTGGGGGGATTGGAGAGGTCTGCAGATGTGATGCTGAGGGACATGGCTCAGTGCTCAGCTGGCAGTGCTGAACCCATCAGCTGCACTCCAGGATCTCAAAGGTTTTATCCAAATCAAATCATTCCATTAACTCTAACAGGACCAGCAGGTCCCACAATCCTGATGGTTCACACATCAAACCCAATCAATTCTGCAGCTACAGCTGAAGGGAGCTGGCAGTTTTTATTCCCAGGGACTCCTCTACTTCAGCACTTTGGGAAAAGCTAAGCCCTGCTCATTGTCCATTCCTTAAAAAGCAGCTTCACCTGGAAGAAAGGACCTGGAAAGGGCCTGCAAGAGAGCTGGGGAGGGACTTTTGACAAGGGCTGGTAGTGAGAGGATAAGGGGGAATGGACTGAAGCTGCAAGAGGGAAGACCCAGACCAGAGACCAGGAAGAAATTCCCCACAGCAAGGGTGGGGAGACACTGGAGCAGCTTGCCCAGGCAGGTTGGGGATGCCCCCTCCCTGGAGGAGGCCTTGAGCAACCTGGGCTGGTGGGAGGTGTCTCTGCCCATGGGAGGGGGTCAGGACTGGATGAGCTTTAAGGTCCCTTCCAACCCAACCCATTCTGTGAATGCATAAAGAGTGGAGAAACTCCAAAGTTCAAGCTGAGCCAACAGCAAAGGAGCCAGGAAGGGGCAGTGTGGGGGAGTGGAAGGCAGCAAAGAGCTCAACCTCAGCCTGGTCTTCAGAGGCACAGCTCTTCAAAGCTCCTCAAGGCCCCAAAAGCCTCATTAGAAGAGTTCCAAAACTCCTCCAAGTTCCTAAATGCAGCTGAAGATGAATTAAAATCCCCACAGAGCACTGGGGAGACTTTAATGAGTTCTGGGTTTACCAAACTCTTCAGACATGTCTGAAAAGTCACCAAAATAGCTCAGCAAACTCTTCAGAAGTTATCAGTTTGGGGTTTAACCTCTTCAAACTCATTCTGCAGAGACTGAAAGGACTTCCTGGGCTTCCTTAAGCCTTCCACACCCTTGAAAACAGCTGAAGCAGGCTTAAAGTTGCATTGAAAGCCAGCATCCCTTTAAACCTCTTCTTAAAGGCCTCTAAAATCCCACCACAACCTTTTCCAACCTCCCAGAAGTTCCTCAAACTACCTAAAGATGCCTTAAAATCTCTTCTGAAGAGTGCTGCAGAGATTTTGAAGAGCTTTTGTGTGCTCAGAACTCTTCCATCATGCCTGAAAAAAATCATCCAAATGTCTTCAGCACTGCTTAGGCCACCCCTGGAGTCCTGTGTCCAGCTCTGGGCTCCTCAGCTTAGGAAAGATGTTGAGCTGCTGGAAGGTATCCAGAGAAGGGCAACAAAGCTGGGGAGGGGTCTGGAGCACAGCCCTGTGAGGAGAGGCTGAGGGAGCTGGGGCTGCTTAGCCTGGAGAAGAGGAGGCTCAGGGGAGACCTCATTGCTGTCTACAACTACCTGAAAGGTGTTTGTAAACAGGAGGAGGTTGGTCTCTTCTCCCAGGCAGCCAGCACCAGAACCAGAGGACACAGTCTCAAGCTGTGCCAGGGGAGGTTTAGGCTGGAGGGGAGGAAGACATTCTTCCCAGAAAGAGTAATTGGCCATTGGAATGTGCTGCCCAGGGAGGTGGTGGAGTCCCCATCCCTGGAGGTGTTTAGGAAGAGCCTGGATGGGGTACTTGCTGCCATGGTTTAGTTGATGGTGTTGGGTGATAGGTTGGACTTGATGATCTCAAAGGTCTCTTCCAACCTGGTTAATTCTATTCTGTTCTTCAAACCTCCTCAAAACAGCTTCAAAAGTCACCAAATCCCTGCAGAGCTGATCCAAAACTCTTGAAATGTCATCAAAATCTCTCTTAGACCTCTCAGCAGCTCACAAAAACTAACTCTGAAGAGATTTTTAGGGAGGTTTGAGGCTTATTGATCTGCTTGGCATGCTTCAAACACACTCAAAAAGATCTGAAACTGCCCTCAAGGTCCTCAGCAGCTCTTGAAAGCTCTTAACCACCCTTAAAAACTGATGAAAAACCTTCACAGCTCTGAGAACTTCCTAAAACCACCTAAAGAGGCTTTAAAAATCTTTCTTTTAAGACCTGAAGAGTTTGAGGAATTTTTGGCACTCAAAATTCTTTTCCAGAGCTGCTTAAAAAGAATGAAAAAAGTCTTTAAGCAATCATCCAAAGCTCTTGAAAAGAATCAAAATCTCTTCAAACACCACTAAAAATGCCCCCAAATAATCAAAGTAGCTTCAAAAACCATTTGAAGAGCTTGGGAATAATAAAAATACCTTCAAAAAATCATTAAAAAGACCTGGAAAGAATCAAAATGTCTTCAATAATCAGTGAAAGGGTCTGGAGATAACAAAAATACCTTCAAAAAATCATTAAAACATCTGAAAAGCATCAAAATGTCTTCAAAAATCAGTGAAAGGGACTGAAAATGATCAAAATGTCTTCAAAAGGAATTGAACTTGGCTGAAAACAATCAAATCTCTTCAAGAAAACTTAATTCAGATCCCTGCCAAACTCCTCCAAAGTGATTCTGCAGAGGTCTCAGTCAGGTTCTGCCTTCTTCCAGCATTCTACATCCTTCAAAAATGCTTCAAGAGGCTGAAAACTGCCTGGAAAACCTTCAGCAGCTGCTTGAAACCATCGAAGTGACCAAAAACCTCATCAAAATCTGTCCAACCCCCCCAGAATTGCCCTAAACCCTCTCAAGAGGCAGCAACATCTCTTGGGAAGAGCCTGGGAGAAGCTTGGAGGAGTTTTTGGCTTCTCAGCTCTGCAGAGAATCCTGAAGAAACCAAAACCCCTCCAAAGCTCTTCAGAGCTCCTGGAAGCCTCGGGGAACCTTTTCCAGGCTGATGGAAATCTCTGAGCGACTCTGACCAAGTCCTTTTGGTGAGAGACTTGCAGAAGCCGTCCTGACCCGCCCAGCCCCAGCCCCACCCCTGTCCCCGCCCCTGCCTCTGCCCCCGCCCCAGCCCCGCCCCGCAGCTCAGCCCAGACGGCACCGCCCTGGCTGAGCCCTGCACTTCCCGGCTCCGGGCGGCTCGGGACAAGCGCCGCGGCTCCCGGCGCGCCCCGGCCGCTGCCCAGCACCGAAATGACCGCAGGCCCCCCCAGCCCCTTCCGGCTCCCCCCAGCCCCTTCCGGCTCCCCCCAGCCCCTTCCGGCTCCCCCCAGCGCCTCCCGGCTCTCCTCCGCTCCCCCCAGCGCCTCCCGGCTCCGCTCCTCTCCGCTCCCCCCAGCGCCTCCCGGCTCCGCCCGGCTCCGCTCCCCCCAGCCCCTTCCGGCTCCGCCCGGCTCCGCCCCTCTCCCCCAACCCCTCCCGCCCCGCCGCACCTCAGGACCGCGCAGCTCTGTCGCGACAGCGCTGTCCGCGCGCACAGCCCAGGCGCTGCCCCCGCGCCCCGCGGCCGCTCCCCACGCGGCAGCTCTAATGGTGCCCGCGGCTGGCAGGGGCGGTTCCTCCTTTTGCCGCGCGGGCGTGGTTCCGCTTTTCCAGCCGCTCTGATTGGCTCCCGCTGCCGCTTGTGGGCGGGGCTTCCTTGCCGGACCCAGCGCCGCCGCCGGGGCCGGGCCGGGGTCCGCTGCAGCCGCCGGGGCCGGGCCGGGGTCCGCTGCAGCCGCCGGGGCCGGGCCGGGGTCCGCTGCAGCCGCCGGGGCCGGGCCGGGGTCCGCTGCAGCCGCCGGGGCCGGGCCGGGGTCCGCTGCAGCCGCCGGGGCCGGGCCGGGGTCCGCTGCAGCCGCCGGGGCCGGGCCGGGGTCCGCTGCAGCCGCCGGGGCCGGGCCGGGGTCCGCTGCAGCCGCCGGGGCCGGGCCGGGGTCCGCTGCAGCCGCCGGGGCCGGGCCGGGGTCCGCTGCAGCCGCCGGGGCCGGGCCGGGGTCCGCTGCAGCCGCCGGGGCCGGGCCGGGGTCCGCTGCAGCCGCCGGGGCCGGGCCGGGGTCCGCAGCCCAGCGCTCTCTGCTCGCCCAGGCTGCCAGGAGCCTGCGGGCGGCAGCGTCCTGTGCGCTGAGCTCTTCCTCACCCTCCTGCGCTGTGTCCCCTTGATGCCGGCTGCCAGCTGGGGCGGGGGAACCCTGGGGCTGAGGGTTTTGTGCTGGGCTGGGGATTGGGGGCAAGGGTACTGTGAGGCTGCTGGGGGCGTCTGTGAGGTTGGCGAAGGGTTTGTTGTCCTCTTTACTGGAGATTCAAAACCCACCTGGATGTGTTCCTGTGTGACCTGCTCTAGGTGGTCCTGCTCTGGCAGGGGGTTGGACTGCCTGATACAGAATACAGAATTAACCAGGTTGGAAAAGACCTTTGAGATCATCAGGTCCAGCCTCTCACCCAGCACCATCTCATCAACTAAGCCATGGCACCAAGTGCCTCATCCAGGCTCTTCCTAAACACCTCCAGTGATGGTGACTCCACCACCACCCTGGGCAGCACATCCCAAGGGCCAATCTCTCTGGCTGGGAAGAATTTCTTCCTAACATCCAGCCTAAACCTCCCCTGGCACAGCTTGAGACTGTGTCCTCTTGTTCTGGTGCTGGCTGCCTGGGAGAAGAGACCAACCCCCACCTGGCTGCAACCTCCCTTTCCAGGTCCCTCCCAACCTCTGACACTCTGTGCTTCTGTGCTGTGCTAAAGTAAGACCCCAGGACCCTAAAATTGCCCCCAGGGAAACCAAAATGCCCAACCAACAGCCTGGCACCCAAAAATGCCTCCCTAGGGCCCTTAGTTATGCCTCTGGCACCCCAAAACCATTCCAAAGGAACTGAGTATGGCCCCAAGAGCCAGGTGCTGATTAAAGCCTAGTTTGAGTTGGAGGCCCAGCCTGGTCCCAGGATGGAGAACACTGCTGGGCTTGCTCTGGCCGGGAGAAACAGAAGGCCCAGGCTGAGAGCAGCGAGTGAGAAGGGAAGGGGCAGGGGGATTCAGAGTTAGTGCCAGGAGCAGTGCTGGTGCAGGGGTTGGGAGCAGTGCTGGGGGGATGAGGCTGCTGGCTGCAGGGGTTCTGTACTGAGCAGCTTTACTCCATCTGCCAGGGGCTGTGAAAGCCCAAAAGGGCCAAGGATGTTTGCAGCCTTTCAGGCCTGCAGCCAGCTCAGGGTTTTCTGTTCAGCTCATGTTAGGAAAGCTGCTGCAGGTGAGGCAGGGACAGTGTGGGAAGGAGCTGTGGGTAGGTAGGTTGGGGTTGGAGGTGAGTCCCAGGGAAGTGATGGAAGCTGGGGAGAGGACCTGAACCTCTGGGTACAGGGCTGGAGCCTTTTGCTTGTGCTGGGCTCTGCCACACCAGCTCTCCTTGTCTGGGGTGAGTGCTGTGGGTGCCTCTAGTTGGGTTCCTCACTTAGGGGGCAGGCTGGTGCTAGGTACAGGCCTGATTTCTGCAGTCCTTTTGTCCTAGGAAAAATCCATCCCAGACAGGCAGTGCCCTGGCTGGCTCTGGTCTGAGCTCAGGCCATGCAGGACCATCAGGGGCTGAACACAGGAACCCTGCCAGCAGCTGCACCCTTAGGGGGTCCTGACCCAGCAGCCAGGCTGCCAACCCCCTGCCTGCTGTGGGCTCTTGCAGGGGGCTGTGCCGCTGTCCCTGGGGCAGCTTGGCCCATCCATCAGCTCTGCTGGCTCTGGGACCTGTCAGCACCTGGAGGGGTTGCTCTTGGCCAGGAGCTGTGCTCTGGTCTCTGCAGGATTGATTTGGCACCAAGGCCTCCCCAGCCACAAAATCCAGGCCAGGAGGTGGAGGAGTGAGGTGAGCCTGGTGGGTTTGGATCTGATGAAGGACAGGAACCTGAGCACCTCTGCTGTGAGGCCAGGCTGAGGGAGCTGGGGGTGTTCAGCATGGAGAAGAGAAGGCTCTGGGGGGACCTTAGAGCAGCCTTCCACTACCTGAAGGGGCTCCAGGAGAGCCAAGGAGGGACTGTTTGCAGAGCCCTGCAGTGACAGGACAAGAGGCAATGGTTTGGAATGAGAGCAGAGCAGACTGAGATTGGATGTGAGGAACAAGTTCTGCAGCAGGAGGCTGCTGGAACACTGCAGCAGTGGAGGTGGTTGAGTTCCCATCCCTGGAGATATCCAAGGTGAGGCTGGACAGGGCTCTGGGCAACCTGATCCAGCTGAGGATGTCCCTGCTGAGTGCAGAGGGGGCTGGGCTGGATGAGCTCTGGAGCTCCCTTCCAAGCCAGACCAATCTCTCTGACTCCATGATGTGTGGTGCTGTTGGTTTCTAAGCTCCCCAGGGTCTCCTGCTCTCATGTTCTGATTCCTGCTCTGGCAGAGGAGGATCAATGTCACTGATGAGCTGTGAGAGGCAGCTCAGCCCTTGTGTGGCCATTCAGAGCTGGAGGGGGGAGCTGTGAGGCTGGGGGTGTTCTGTGGAGTTATGGCTGGGTCTGTGTGGTTGAGGGGGGGTCTGTGGGGGGTAGGGGTGTGCAGAGTTGATGGGTGGTGTCTGTGCTGTTATGGGAGGGGGTCCATGTGCTTATGGGAGGGGTCTGTAGGGCCGGGGGTGGACTTCGGGGTGGGGGAGGGGTCGTTGTGTTTGGGGGGTTCCTTGTGCTGCTTTCCTGCTCCATCCTCCTGCTAGGGGCAGCTGCAGGCCCCCTTTGGCTGCTGCTCTGTTAGCAACTGGAGCCCATTGCTGCCCCTGCAGGGGCTGGCCCTGGCCCTGGCCCCCTCTGCTGACTGCTGCCCTGGCAGCAGAGCTCTGGGGGCTGCTGTGGCAAGGAGAGGTTGGGGGCTGGGTTGCAGAAGAGGCTGCTCTGGAGGCTTTGGGGCCCTGCCAAGCCCTGGGGGTTTGGAACCTTTCTGCTGGCAGCTCCCAGGTGGATGCTCTGCTACAGGGCTGTACCTGGGCCAGGCCCAGGGGGGGAGCCCAGTCCAGGCTGTGTCCTGGATTCCAAGACCCCAACACAGTTCCCCAAGACCCCAGAATGCCTCAGCAGGACATGAAAATGCCCACCTGGATGGCAAAACAGCTCCCCAGGAGCCCAAAAATGCCCCTCTGGAACCACAAAATGTCACCCAGGACTACAGAGTGGCCCTGGGAAGACCCCAGGTTAGCTCCTGAAACTCCAAAGGGGTCACCTGAGATGCCAAGATGGAGCCCAGGACCCTAAAATAGCTGCCAGGGAACCGAACTAGCAGCCTGGGACTCCAAAATGCCTTCCTATGAGTCCTAAGTTTCCCTCCTGGCATCTCAGAATTGTCCCCAGGGACCCCAAAATGGTGTCCCTGATCCCCAAATGCTTCCAGGGCTTGTGTGGTGGTTTCTTGGTTGTTTGTTTGGGTGAGGGGGAGGCCTTGGGGGGTGGCACCTCTGGTCCCAGCTGTCCCTGCACCTCCTTTTCAGGCTGGGTTTGCCCAGAGCTGCTCCTTTTCCACCCTGTCTGTGCACCCTCAGCCCTCTGCCACAAGTTCTGGGGGGGCTGATGTGGGGATTTTGGGTCAACAGCCCTACCCCCAGACCCAAAACCCCCACCCCCTCCAGGGGCTGCAGGGCAGGCAGGCAGCACCCAAAGCCACGCTGCCACCCCTAGGCATGGCTCTGCCCATGGCCCCCAGCTGAGTGGTGCCCCTGTGGCTGCTCAGCACCTGCTGGCTGGGCTCCTGGGCACCCTGAGTGGGCACTTGGCAGTGACTGGGCACAGCTGGGCTGGGGCTGCCTGGGGCTGTTGGCTCAGCCTGGCTTTAGAAGCTGCAGCCCAAACAGAGCCCCTGAGCCTCCCCAGACTCTGTCTGGCAGCCCTTGGCAGCCCAGCTCTGCAGCTCCTGTCTCGATCCAGAGAGGGGAAGAGCCTCAGTGCCTTTGAATACTCCCATGTTATGAAATGAAAAGCACAAATGAGGCCAAACTATCAACAGCTAGAGCATTTCTTACACACATGAAGGGGATGGATCAGAAGGGGAGAGAGAGAACAGAGTGAGAGAGAGAATAGGGAGAGAGAAGAGGAAAGGAACTACATCACCACAGCCCTCACCCCCCAAGGCAGTTTGGGTCTGTGGAGGAAAGGTGCTGCAGCTGTGGGTGTAGAGGAGGTGTTGGGTCTGTAGAGAAAGGCTGCTGTAGCTTCAGCTGTAGAAGAGATGTGGTCCTCTGGGCAGCCTCTTCAGCTCCCTGAGTCGCAGCAGGCAGAACTGAGGACACGGAGAGAGGCTTCCTCTTGCTGCTGGTATTCTCTCGGCTTTTCCTTCTCGGCGGCGCTGTCCAGCTCTCTTCCTCCTGTGCCTGCCTTCTCCTGTGCCTGCCTTCTCCTGTGCCTGCCTTCTCCTGTGCCTTCCTTTTCCTGTGCCTTCCTTCTCCTGTGCCTTCCTTCTCCTGTGCCTTCCTTCTCCTGTGCCTTCCTTCTCCTGTGCCTTCCTTCTCCTGTGCCTTCTCCTGTGCCTGCCTTCTCCTGTGCTTTCCTTCTCCCCAGCCAGGAGTTGCTCAAGTCTTTTATGCAGTTTTTAGTCCTTAGGTATGTGTCCAGGTATTGTCCCCCAGGAAATCATCCTGTGTATTCCTTGTGTTTGGACAGAGGTCTGGAGGAAGGGGGGCCCTCCTCCTCCTCCTCCTCCCTTTAGCTGCCCACACACCCAATACACATCAGGGGCCAGGTGGTGAATGCATTGTCTCCCCATCCTCCCTTTCCTGGGCAGCTGCTGGGTGGAGATGATCTTGTCTTGTGCATGTTCCCGAAGGCATCCATGGTGGTGGCCTCTGTCCTTTGTTGCCAGGCCAGCTGCAGGCCGCTGAGCAATCTTTATCCTTGCACCTTCCCCAGAGCCCTTCCAGTGGCTCTGCCCAATGCACATCAGCTATTGTCTGGGCAAGCAGCAAAGGTGAGTTTATCTTTGTTGAGTCACATCAGAAGGGACAAGATTTGAGTCTCTCGCAGCTCCCCACTGCCAGAGGTGCCAGGGGCCTCTCTGGGGAGGCAGCGCCTGGGGGGCTCCCCAAAGTGCCCTACAAGACCCTGCAGTGCCAGGGCCAGCCGGGCAGGTGCCCCACCCCCACCCCGTTCTAAATGCTGCAGTTACTAATGAGCAGCAGGGAGGTTAATGAAATATTAATTCATTTATTAACATAACAAAGCTGTGTCAGGATTCTTTGCAGTCAATATTTCCAGGTGCAGTTCCTGAGCTGAAAGAACCTTCCCTACAGGATGGAGACCGAAGGGACTTGAACCATTTGGACAGATCAGAAAATGCAGGAACAGCCTCAGCCCCGAAGGGAGAAGCAGCCTGGGGCCAGCAGCTCCACGGAACAGGGCGGCCTGGCACGAACCTCTGCAGAGGCTTTTAGCAGGAAGTGTTTGGTCGGGTCACAAATTCAGGCTTTCCCCAGACTCTTCCTGGGGTGCTGCCTTTGTAACCCAGGAGCTCCGCCAGGGATGTGCTGCAACCAGCGAAGCCGAAGGGCGCTGCCCGTGGAGCTGCGCCGCGGCGAAGCCTCCCGGGCGAAGCCTTCGCAGGCTCTGGCAGCTCAGTCCCGGGGAGCGCTGCTGGAGCAAGGGCTTCCTGCTCGGGGGGAAGCTTTGCCGCCGAGGGCTTGCGGGGCACAGAGGGCAGCTCCCCGCAGGGCGGAGGCTCCCTGCGCGGCTCCCGGGGCTCAGCCGCACGGCTGCCGGCTGGACGAGGTCCTGGCTCGCGGGGCGGCGGCGGCGCGGAACGAGCGCTGCACACAGGGCTGCCGCGCAGCTCACCGCCGGTTGGGCCGGCAGGGAAACTGGATGGGCACTGGAGACTCACCGTCGACTACAGGAGACTCAATCACAACCCATCCCCCCCTGCACTCCCCCCTCCCAGCTGTAGTCCCAAGCCTGACATCAGTGGTGGCCGCGACTCCAGCTGCACCACAGCTGGGTGGCCGCCCTGGACACAAAGGATCTGTTCTTTGCGATTCCTTGCTGGAGCAGGGGAAGCCTTGGGCTGCATTTACAAGGCAAGGTTCACAATACATTGAATCGTCTTCCATAGGGCTACAAGCACGCAGCCAGCATGGCACACAACGCCCCAGCAGCATTGCTGGGCACGGCCAGGGTGCCACAGGGTGTCAGCATCTGTCAGTACACAGATGACCTCATTGGAGGGGACAGCAAAGGTCAGGTGGGCTCAGGAGCTGGAGCTGTCTGGGAAGTGCTGACTGATAATAGGTTACAAGTTCCACAGCCAAGTGTCGAGGCCTGAGTTCAGTCTGGAGTGAGTGCTGCACACAGACTGCTGCAGCTCCCCTGCTCGGTGTCGAACTGGGCAATGGCTGGGCTCAGCTTGTGCCTCAGGATGCAGCCCATGGAGGCTGCACCCAGCAGGGCCTCCCTCAGAGCCAGGCAATGGCTGGGCTCAGCTTGTGCCTCAGTGCAATGGGTTGGGGCAGGTCCCCTCCCCACCACAGGCAGAAATAACGACTCAGGCAAACGGATTGCAAAAGTGATGAAAGTTTAAATAGAAAGCAGTGAATGTTACAGAAAACCCAAAGCGCAGTGACAAAGAAAGATCCCATCCCCACCTGAGGGTGCATCCAAAACCCCCAGGGCTCCTTCTTCCCCCTCCCTCTGCTGGGCTAGTCTCAGCTGGCCAGGCCTGAGACTGCCCATCCCCCTGTGGCCTTGGGCCCAGTCAGGCCCATGGCCGGGAGATCTCTCCCCCAGTTACCAAGTCTCGGAGAGGGAAGGAAAGAGGAAGTGCCAGACTCCGCACTGGATCTTATAGTGGTGCAAAGAATTATGGTAGGAAATACACAATTTCCTGTGTCCATCCCTCTGGGCTGGACTTCTGGACACAGGAAGTGAATGCACCAGGGGGGGCACCCAGCTCAAACTACAACATGCCACCCCTGTATTTCATACCATAATCCTTGCACCCAAACACATCATCAGATCAGAAAACTTCTGATGACATGTCCGGCGGAGTCCATATCTTCATCTGGGCGTCCACTCAAACAGTCTCTCATTCAGGCTCAAGCATCAGTCCATTCCAGTTGTTCTTCCTCATGTGATGGAACCTCCCAGCGACGCAGTCCTTCTCCTGCAGCGTGAATTCCTTGTGGGCTCCTTGGGACATCCTGGTCACCTGGAAATACCTCACAACTTCTCAGCCAAGCCTTTACTCTCACATTCAGCGGCAAATTCTCCACCCCTGGGGCAGGCCAGTCGGAACAATCCGACTCCACGACTGCCTTTTTCAATCCATCCAGGGTGCCGCAGCCAACCGCTTTCACGTGGACCAAAGCTACACAGATGCATGTCAGAGGCACTCCGCACCCCCCGGCTGGGCGCTCGCGTACCGAGGCAGGACAGCATCCGGCTGCACAACCTCCACCCCCGGAAGAGGGAGGAGCTGCGCCACAGCCCACTGAAGAAGCAGGGAGGCGGAGCCAGGTGCTCGGCGCCATTTTCGGAGCACGTCCGAAAACACCAGGGAAAGATTTACAGCTGCCGCCGCCGCTTGAACGCGGCCCGGCCTGGCCCCCGCCGTCTCTGTCGCCGCGATGCAGAGTCCGAGTCACCTCCAGCAGTCGCTTGCCCGCTCGCCGCGGGTGTCCGCTCCCCGCAGCGGCCGCGGGCCAACCACGCTCTGCTTGCTGCTGCCCCTCCTCCGCTCCCTGCCGCTCCGCAGAGAACGAGGAGAAGGCAGGTCTCGCCTTCTTAGGCTACTCGAGCATTCTTAAGCTACCCTGGGCAGAAAGTCACAGAAAGAACCACCCCTCGCTGTTCCCAAGCAACAGGAGGGAATTCCATGCCATCAGCCACGCACCAGGTATCCTTCTGCAGTCCACAGGAGTTCACACAGTCGCCCCGGTAACACAAAACCTGAGCCCCAACTTTCCAAACCCAAACCGACGCCCAGAACTAAATTTAAACTCTCCATCTTTTGCAATCCGAGCTGCAGTTGGCCCCACGTTGGTGCGCCAAAATGTAATGGGTTGGGGCAGGTCCCCTCCCCACCACAGGCAGAAATAACGACTCAGGCAAACGGATTGCAAAAGTGATGAAAGTTTAAATAGAAAGCAGTGAATGTTACAGAAAACCCAAAGCACAGTGACAAAGAAAGATCCCATCCCCACCTGAGGGTGCATCCAAAACCCCCAGGGCTCCTTCTTCCCCCTCCCTCTGCTGGGCTAGTCTCAGCTGGCCAGGCCTGAGACTGCCCATCCCCCTGTGGCCTTGGGCCCAGTCAGGCCCATGGCCGGGAGATCTCTCCCCCAGTTACCAAGTCTCGGAGAGGGAAGGAAAGAGGAAGTGCCAGACTCCGCACTGGATCTTATAGTGGTGCAAAGAATTATGGTAGGAAATACACAATTTCCTGTGTCCATCCCTCTGGGCTGGACTTCTGGACGCAGGAAGTGAATGCACCAGGGGGGCACCCAGCTCAAACTACAACACTCAGGATGCAGCCCATGGAGGCTGCACCCAGCACAGCCTCCCTCAGAGCCAGGCAGTGGCTGGGCTCAGCTTGTGCCTCAGGATGCAGCCCATGGAGGCTGCACCCAGCAGGTCCTCACTCAGAGCCAGGCAGTGGCTGGGCTCAGCTTGTGCCTCAGGATGCAACCCATGGAGGCTGCACCCAGCACAGCCTCCCTCAGAGCCAGGCAGTGGCTGGGCTCAGCTTGTGCCTCAGGATGCAGCCCATGGAGGCTGCACCCAGCAGGTCCTCACTCAGAGCCAGGCAGTGGCTGGGCTCAGCTTGTGCCTCAGGATGCAACCCATGGAGGCTGCACCCAGCACAGCCTCCCTCAGAGCCAGGCAGTGGCTGGGCTCAGCTTGTGCCTCAGGATGCAGCCCATGGAGGCTGCACCCAGCAGGTCCTCACTCAGAGCCAGGCAGTGGCTGGGCTCAGCTTGTGCCTCAGGATGCAACCCATGGAGGCTGCACCCAGCACAGCCTCACTCAGAGCCAGGCAGTGGCTGGGCTCAGCTTGTGCCTCAGGATGCAGCCCATGGAGGCTGCACCCAGCAGGTCCTCACTCAGAGCCAGGCAGTGGCTGGGCTCAGCTTGTGCCTCAGGATGCAACCCATGGAGGCTGCACCCAGCACAGCCTCACTCAGAGCCAGGCAGTGGCTGGGCTCAGCTTGTGCCTCAGGATGCAGCCCATGGAGGCTGCACCCAGCACAGCCTCACTCAGAGCCAGGCAGTGGCTGGGCTCAGCTTGTGCCTCAGGATGCAGCCCATGGAGGCTGCACCCAGCACAGCCTCCCTCAGAGCCAGGCAGTGGCTGGTGGCAGCTGAGCTCACGGCTGCCAGCGGCAGGGCACCACTCGGGCAGGCAGCTGCGTTGTGGTCCGGAGGGAAGCTCCCAGGGCCCTGGCTGGGATCTCAGGACGGGGCTGGCGGCTCCTGCTGACAGGCAGGAAGCCTGGCAGGAGCACAGCAGTTGCTTAGCAGAACACCCCCAGGGCAGCGCTGCCAGGGTCAATGCTCGACCAATAGCAGAGCTTGCAAGCAGAGTCACTAACCAATCAGGCGGCTCCGGTCTGTGCATGCGCAGGGCGTCAGCCAATGAGGAGGCAGCCATGGGTGCAGCGGTGATCCCTGCTCGGCGCAGCGGTGCCCAGCCCGGGCAGGTTGTTTGCCCAGGCTCACTCCTGCCTCGTTCCTTTGGCTATTTGGTGCCGAAATCCCCCACGCCAGAAGGGAGGGGGAAAGGGCTTTGAGCACAGCGTGTAGAGAACTGCTGGAGAGAGTCCCGTGGGGGCTTAAAGGATGCTGAGGCACCTGGAACACCTGTGTGAGGCTGAGAGCCATGGGGCTGTCTGGCCTGGAGAAGAGCAGCCTGGGAGGGGATCTGATCAAAGCTGATCAATAGCTGAGGGGTGGGGGGCAAGAGGTTGGGGCCAGGCTCTTGTCAGTGGTGCCCTGTGATAGGACAAGGGGCAGTGGACACAGACTGGAACCCAGGAGGTTCCACCTCTACCTGAGGAGAAACTTCCTTGGTGTGAGGCTTCAGAGCCCTGGAGCAGGCTGCCCAGAGAGGGTGGGGAGTCTCCTTCCCTGGAGAGATTCCACACCTGCCTGGATGTGTTCCTGTGTGACCTGCCCTGGCTGGCCCTGCTTTGGCAGAGAGAGTCCCTTCCAACCCCTAGCATTCCGTGGTTCCCAAGTCTCCCTGTGACTGCAAAAGCTGAGCAGGGCTCAGACCAAAGTGAGGCTCTGTTGGTCCCAGCTCTGTGACATCATCACAAGGACCTTCTGCTTCTGAAAGCTAAACTGGAGCTCCAAACCCACCCTTGGCACACTCACTGCCATGGCCTGGAGGGTTAATGGCAGCCTCTGGTTGACCTCCTGTGCTGAGGGGGACATTCCAGGTGGAGTTCAGGATTTCTGAGCCTCTCTGAATCCTCCTGGGTGGCTTCTGGGGGTGGCTGCAGAGGGAAGGTTTCAGCTGGGAGCACCAATCGCTGCTGAGTCCTGCACTGTCCATGTAGGCACAGCGTCCCCTGCCCTGCACATCCAACCTGCAGCAGAGAGAAGGGAGACCCTGAGGAGGGGAGGCAGACACCTCCAAGGTGGGAAGGAAGCCTCCAAGCTTGAGAATTAGCCTCCAAGGTGGGGAAAGAAACCTCCAAGGAGGAGGAGAAGTCCTCCCAAGCTGGGAGGAAGCCTCCAAGGGGTGGAAAAAAGAATCTAAGGTTGGGATGAAGCCTCCAAGGGGAGGAGGAAGGCTCCAAGGGTGGGAAAGAAGCCTCCAAGGTGCCGTGGAAGCCCCCAAGGGGGAGAGAGAAGCCTCCAAGGGATGGAAAGAAGCCAGCAAGGTGGGGAGGGAAGCTTCCAAGGGAAGCCAATGAGTTGAAGGTTACCAGTGCTGCAAGGAGCAGGGACCACCCTGCCCAGCAAAACCTCTGCTTCCCCCAGAGCAAAAGCTCCTCAAGGGAGGGAATATTTTTAGTGTCTTGGTCCCAGGAGATTTCCTCAAGCTCTACCAGGTCTCAGGAGTTTTCACCTAGGGATGTCCTCACTGCCCTGCCAGCATCCTCACCCCACAGGTCCATGGGCTGTGGGCCGAGCGCTGTAGCTCAGGCAAGGGAAATGGAGTTTGATTGCTCCCCCCTCATCAAACTGCTGCCCGGCGCGGGGCTGGCAGCAGGGCTGAGCCTTACTTGTAGAACAAGAAGTCCAGGTTTGGAAAGCTGCCGAGGCAGGAGGTGGAGAGCAGCCGGAGAGCGATGCTGCATCTGGAGCAGCTGTGCTGCCGAGCTGCTGCTGGCACAAAGCAGCTCCTTTGCTGTTCTTGTTTGCCCTTTTCTTGGGCATTTCCAACCCTTCAGCTGACAGCAGAGCAGAGGAGAAATGGGAGGGGAAAGAACTGCATCGACTGAGGTTGAGTGCTGGAGAGCAGAGGAAGGAAAGGTCTGGGTGTGAGGTGCCGGAGCCGAGGGGCGCCAGAGGGGCAGGAGGGAAGCTGTGAGCTGAGGGCAGTGCAGGAGCTGCAGACTCTACAAGGCCAGAGGAGGTTGTAGAGGGGGGGACCCTCTCCTTGACCCCTGTGTGTAGCAGGTCTGGAGAGGTTCTCCTGCCCCCTGCTCTGCCCTGGTGACACCACAGCTGGAGTATTGTGTCCAGGTCTGGGCTCCCCAGTTCAAGAGGGACAGGAAACTACTGGAGAGAGTCCAGTGGGGGCTGTGAGCATGATGAGGGGCCTGGAACATGTGTGAGGAGCAAAGGCTGAGGCCCTGGGGCTGTTTGGCCTGGAGAGGAGCAGCCTGAGAGGAGATCTGATCAATGATTACAAATATCTGAAGATGGGGGAAGGGGGCAAGAGGAAGGGGCTGGGCTCAGTGCCCAGTGATAGGACAAAGGGTGGCAGACAGACTGGAACCCAGGAATTTCCTTCTCCATGTGAGGAGAAACTCCTTTGGTGTGAGGGTTCAGAGCAGGCTGCAGGTTGTGCAGTCTCCTCCTCTGGGGGCTCTGGCCCTGACCACACCCAAATCATGCTGGGAAATCAAAAAATCCAACTTTTGGGGGGAAAAGTGAGAAAAAGGCAACTTCTGTCTGCAGGAAGAGGGGACACAGTGAAGAGTCACTGCCAGGGGCTGCTCTGGGCTCACCAGGACCCTTCCAGGTGAGACCCAGAGCCCAGGGTGCTGAGGGGGAAGGTGTTGGAGGGTGGAAAAGTCCTGCTCCCAGATGCAGTTTGGGGGTCTCCCACCCAGGGGCCTTTGTGAGGTGCCCCCAGTGTCCATCTCCACAGGTTCCCAACTCACCCTCCACGAGCTCCAAGGCAAAGAGGCTTTTCCACTCCAGCTTCCCAGCCCCAACTGGGAATGTGGCTGCATCCCAAACTCTGGCCAGGATCTGCTGGGACATGGAGAATGGAGCAAAGCTACAACCCCCTGCTGCTCCAAGACCCCTGGACCTTGGCCAGGGATAGGAGAAAGGATAACTGCTACAAACTGGAGCCCAGGAGGTTTCACCTGAACTTCAGGAGAAACTTCTTCACTTGGAGGCTGCTGGAGCCCTGCAGCAGGCTGCCCAGGAGGTTGTGGAGTCTCCTCTGGAGACTTTCAAACCCTACCTGGATACCTTCCTGTGCAGCCTGATGTGGAACCTGCTTCAGCAGGGAGGTTGGGCCAGATGATAGGTCCCTTCCAGCCCTCCCCACTCTGTGATTCTTGGGTTGGGCATAACCACCTCTGCAAGTGGTTCCCATCACACTGCAGCCCAATGCTCTCCCTCCCCCCCTCTTTCCTTGAGGTTTTCCCCCAGCTCATGCCCTGTATGCATGAGCTGGGGGCCAGGTCCTTGCTTAGTCCAGGGCAAGGTGGTGGATGTGAACATCTGGGATCCCACCAATTTCAGCTCTCCCAGCTCCATCCCCAACCAGCCCAAGGCTTTTCAGCCCACACCCCGGCCTGGTGCAGGGTGGTGGCATGTTGGCATCCTCAGCTTGTCCTGCCCAGGATGTTCTGAGCTCAGAGCCTCTTGGGAGCCTCCATCCTGCCTCAGCTCCTACAGAGATGTCAACTTTCCATATGTTCTCCAGCACCTCTAAGGGTGGGGGGATGTGGGAGCTGCTCCAGACTTGCATCTCCAACCTCGGTGGCAAAAGGGGTTGGAGGAGAGGCATCTCCCCCCACCTGTCCTGCAGATTTCCCTTCTCCTTTCTCCTCCCTCAGCTTTTCTGCAGAATCCTGAAATGCCTCACAGAGTGGTCTGGGTTGAAGGCACCTTTCAAGGTCACTGCTCCATGTCTCCAACCGGATCAGGTTGTTCAGATCCCTGTCCAGCCTGGCCTGGGATGCTTCCAGGGTCTCCCCTCTGCTCCTGCTCCTTTTGTGGATGAAGCAGCTGCTTGAGGGACTTCCACCGAGAGAAAGAAACCAGCCCAGAAGGTGGCAGCAGCTCAAAAACCTCCTCCCAAGGCATCAGTCAAGTGGTCACCATCTTAACCCAGCAGCCCCAGGGTGACTTGGTGTGCTGAGGTGAAAAGGCTGATGCTCCCACCACGGGCCAAAAATAAGACTCAGCCAAATGGATTGCAAAAAGTGGTGGAAAGTTTAAATGGAAAAGCAGTGAAAGTTTTACAGAGAGCCACGAGCACAGTGACAAAAGAGAGCCCAAAGCACACCCAGAAGCATCCCATCCCCACCTGAGGGTACACCCAAAACCCCCAGGGCTCGCTCTTCCCCCCCTTCCCCCTTAGGCTAATCTCAGCTGGCCAGATCTGAGATTGCCCTTCCCCCTGGCCTTGGGCCTAGCCAGGCCCAAAAGGCCCTGAGATAGCTGCCCCCATTAGCAGATAGCAGTGAGGGAAGAAAGAGGAAGTGCAGGACTTTGCAGGTCAGTTTATAGGGAGCAGGACATAATGGGATGAAATACACAGCTTCCTGTGCCCACCCACTGGGCTGCACCCCTGCAGCACACAGGAGGTGTTTCTCATGTGGGCACAGCAGGGGGCACCTGGCCCAAACCGCTACACAGTGCCACAGTACCAGGGTGCCACAGTGCCAAAGCCTCACGGTGTGTGGCGGTGTGAAGGTTTAATCCTCCCTCCACATAAAGCACAGCTCACTCAGTGGGAGAAGCAAATGAAACTGCTGCATTTGACAAGCAGAGCGAAATGCAATGAGTCTCTACAAAACATGCAGCATTTACAGCATGCACAAAAATCCACAGGGAAGAACAACACAGAAACTCCCTCCCGAGCAGAGTGCACTGCAGCCAAGAGCAGAAGAAAGGCAGAACTGACTGGGAGGAAGGGCTGTGAGGGATCCATTGCTATGGGAGTCTCACAGCTGACCAATGAAATTCATTTAGACATCTTCCTTTTGTTTTCCTTTTTACACCAAAACTTTCAGCTAGAGAACTCTGCAACTATCTTTCTTAAAGGCACAGCCTGGAACTGTCACAGTTCCTAAGTGCTGCTCCCCAGGGGACTCTCAGGATCACTGCTTAAGTAAGCTGAAGTCTGCCCTCTGGAAGTCCAAGGTCAGGGTTTTGTTGTTGCTCCTCCTTATTTCCCTGCATAGTGAAAACTCCACTGTCTCATGGTCGCTGCACCCTAGACAGCCTCCTGCCATCACATCTCCCACCAGCAGGTCAAGCAGGGCCTGACCCCTGGTAAGCTCACTTAACAGCTGTGCCAAGAAGCTGTCCTCCATACACTCCAGAAACCACCTGGGCTGCCTCCTCTCTGCTGTGCTAAGGCCCCAGCAGGTATCTGGCAGGTTAAAGTCACCACAAGAACAAGGGCTGGCGATCTTGAGACAGCCTCCAGCTGCTTGTAGAGCACTTCCTCTACCTCTTCATCCTGGTTGGGTGGTCTACAGCAGACTCCAACCAGGATGTCAGTTTTGTTAGCCCTCTCTGATTTTAACCCATGGGCACTCGATCCTTTCATCCTCTTCCTCAAGTTCTGTGGCCTCGAGAGATTCCCTGACACCCAGAGCCACCCCTCCTCCTCTTCTGCCTCGCCTGTCTCTCCTAAAGAGACTGGAAGCATGCAGTGCAGTGCTCCAGCCCTGGGAATCGCCACACCACGCTTCTGTGACGGCAACTACACCATGAGATGCAGACTCCTGCCGCTCGGCACATTCCCTTGCAGGGTTCGGGTGGCTACCTCGGGTCAGTGTGCAGTGGCCACGGAGCAGTCCCACAGAGCCGGCCCTGCAGGGCGGGGCCACTGCCCCCTGTGGGGGGTTTGGGTATCTCCGATCCTGCGCGGCAGCAGGCGGGTCCTGGCCCTTCGGGGTCGGCTGGCACTGTGCCGGGGCCGGGGCCGGCAAAGCAGGTCCGGGTGGGTGGGGAGCTGCAGTGGCTTCCCCTTGGCTCAGAGGAGCTGGCAGAACTTTCACAGCTAGTCCTGGCTTTGAGGCACCCTGGGGTTTACAGGGCTGCGGAGCAGGCACGGGTGGTGGTTCCTCTTCTCCCGTGATGGAGCAGGGTCGGGCAGGATGCGGCTGGGCACTGTTCCTGCTTTACAAGCTGGCACACAGGGTTGTGGCTCCGCTGCTTGTAGCTGTGGCAGATGTTTGGACTGCCGGGATTCAGGCTAGTCCCTTCCCCCACCCCTGGGCACTCTCACCCTCAGGGCTGCAGTCCTCTTGGAGACACAGCAGCTGTCTCCCACCGGTGGGACTGGCAAATGTGACGCTGGCTGCCTGGAGCTGCAGCGAAGGCCTCTCCTTTGCAGGCTCTGGAGGGTGCTGGCTTCTCTCCAGACTGCAGAGGCTGCTGGTTTGCTTGTGTGTGGAATGAGAAGGCTTCCTAGCAAAGAGTGGCTTGTTTGCAGCTTGGGGTAGTACTTGTAAGTTTCTGGAGGCTGAAGTTGGCCAGTGGGCAATCTTGTCAACAGAGAGCTTTAGCCTGCAGAAAGTGAGAGGCTGGAATTCTGCCCTTACTAGGCAGTGCCACGAGCATCCCATGCAGGGGGTGCATGTTGCTGTTTACCCCTGGGAAGGCAGGTTGGGTTGTTTACTTGGCTGGCTGGGTGTACCCTGGTGTGCTGGGTTACCACCATCCTGGGGGGTGGAGGGGAGGCTGAAAGAGGCCAGCTCATCAGGAGGACAAAAGAAACTTGACCCAGGTGGGCAGAGAAGGACTTGGTTTCCCCTTCCCAGGAGGAGGGGTCCCCCGGGTCAAAGGTGCTCTGTTCCACTCCCCCTGCCTGTCCAGCAAGCCTATAAAAAGAGGACATTTGCTGCTGCTCTCTGCTCCTGCCTCACCTGCTTGAAAGAGCATTCAGCTGCTGCTGGTTTCCCGTGCTGGCCATGTGGTCAGGCCTGGTTCTCTCTCCAAGCTGCGTCCAAGCTTTCTGAAGGACTGAATCCACTCACATCCAGGGAAATCCAAGGCCATCCAGGCTTGGGTTTGTATATTTTCCTATTTATCCTTCTCCCTTGCCCTTGTGAACCCTCCCTGCTATTGCTATATGTTAAAAAAATTACTTCTCCTACTTCCCAGCCAAGTCCAAACTACTCTTTTGTAGAGTCACCTCCTGCCCTTTTTTCTTATCCCCCCTTTTTTTTTCTTTTCTCCTTTTCCTTTCCCTTTCCTTACTAGGGAAAGGGAGGGGAATGGGGGAGGAATTCTCAATCTGTTCTCATCTGAGCTGTTAAACTCCAGTTAAGGCTCAAACCAGCACACCTGGTCTTCGTTCCTCAGCTCTGGGCTGAGTACCCACTCTGGAAAGGAGGGTGGAAGGGGGAATGTGGCCAAACATGTTGGGGTATGTTTTACAGTATTGGGGGCATAATTCTGGGCACCTGGTGCCTTCAGCACAGAACTCTGAGCAGAAGGACCTGGCCACTGGGAGGGATGCAAGAGGAGCCAGCAGGGAATGCTCACTGTGAACAAGGCCATTGTGTACCCAGGTCTGTGTTAGGAGGAGCTGGGTCTTCTACACCAGGGCAGTTGTCATCCCCCTCCACTGAGCCCTAGTGTGGCCACAAGAGGACCAGTGAGTCCCTCTGGGGGCTTCCTGTTGGAGAGAAGTGGGGAGGAGTGGAGAGAGCCCAGAGGAGCTCTGACAAGCTGAGATTGGAAGCCTCGAGCACAAAGCCTGTGTGGGGAGGCTGAAGGACCTGGGCTTCTTGAGGCAGGTAAAGGAGAGGCTCAGAGCATCACAGTCACAACCTGCAGGCAGCTGAAGTGTGGCTTCAGAGCTGGTGGAGTTGTTCTGGATGGTGGGAAAAAAATCAGGAGATAGGAAGTGTGGCTTGGGAGGCTGAGACCAGAAATGAGGAGAAGGAAATGTCCCTGCAAGGGCAGTGCTGTGGGACAAGAGGACAGCGTAAATCAGAAACCCCTGATCTCAGCCATAGAAACTATGGCTAAGGACATTGTCAAAGAGAGCAAGAGCTCCATGTCTGAACTGAAAAAGGGCAGCGAGGCCTCCTTTTCCCCTGCTCCTTCAGAATGGGTCCAGGTTTCAGCAGTCAGGAACAGGCGACCTTCCCCTGGGAGATCACCTCAAGCCAATCAGGGGATGTCAAGGGGGTCTCTGTGGAAGTTCCTCTGTGGCCATGGAGAGGACATGGACACCTGGCATGGCCAACCCACCTCTGCCCTCTGGGACAGAGTGCGGGAACTGCAAGGTGGGCACCACAGGGATAACTCATCCAGGAGAAGGGCTGCCCCAGTTTCCCAGAGTGGTTCCTCTCACTCAAGAGACCCTTCCCCTAGTAACACAGGACCCTGTGACAAGTGTGGACATCACCACCAGCATTAGAGGTGCCCTACCTCCAGCCAGGTGGAGGCCAGGGACAACAGAGTACACTGGGATGTGTATGTGAAATGGCCTGGCACTTCAGAAGCCCTGAAGTACCGAGCTCTGGTGGACACAGGGGCCCAATGCACCCTGATACCATCGAGGCACAAAGGGGCTGAGCCCATAAGCATTCAGGGAGTCACAGGGGGCTCACAAGACCTGACTGTACTGCAGGCTGAGATAAGCCTGACCGGGAATGAATGGGGAAAGCACGGCACAGTAACTGGTGCAGATGCACCTTGCATTCTTGGCAGTGACTTTCCGTGGGAGGGATGCTTCAAGGAGCCTAGGGGGCACAAGTGGGCATTTGGGGTGGCAGCTGTGGAGACTGCAGGCAAAGAACAGCTGTCCACCATGCCCAAGCTGTCAGATGGCCCCTCTGTAGTGGGCAGCCATGAGGTGCAGGAATGAAGTTCCCTCTTGCCTCTCGCATAGTACATCGCAGGCAATCCAGGACCAACAGAGGCTCTCTGCACCCCATACTGATTTGATGCCTGGAGAGCCAGAAGGTGATCAGCAAGGCTCACTCCTCCTTCAACAGCCCAATACGGCCAGTGAGGAAGGCAAATGGGGAATGGAGACTGACCGTGGACTACTGTGGCCTGAATGAAGTGACTCCTCCGATCAGCGCTGCATGCCGGACATGCTGGAGCTGCAGTACGAGCTGGAATCGAAGGCGGCCAAGTGGTATGCCACAAGTGACATTGCTAATGCCTTTCTCTCCATCCCCACTGCAGAAGAATGTAGGCCACAGTTTGCTTTCACCTGGAGGGGAGTACAGTACCAATGGAATGGGTTGCCTCAGGGCTGGGTCCATAGCTCAACCATCTGCCATGAGGTGATCCAGACTGCCTTAGAGAAAGGTGGAGCCCCTGAGCATCTGCAGTTCATTGATGACATCATTGTATGGGGTGAGACAGCAGAGGAAGTTTACCACAAGGGTAAGAGGATAATCAATATCCTGTTGGAGGCTGGCTTTGCAATCAAGAGAAGTAAGGTGAGATGGCCTGCCAGAGAGACCCAGTTCCTGGGTGTTTGATGGCTGTTGCCACATCCCTCAGGAGGTGGTGAACAGAGTAGCCACTATGGTGCAGCCCATTAGTAAGAAAAGGACACAGTCCTTTTTGGGGCATGTGGGTTTCTGGAAAATGCACATTCCTGGGTACAGTCAAATGGTGAAACCTCCCTTCCATGTAACAAGGAAGAAAAATGATTTTGTGTGGGCACCTGAGCAGCAGGTAGCATTTGGCCCGATAAAACAAGAGGTCGTCCAGGCTATGGCTCTGGGACCTGTTTGAACTGGACCAGAGATCAAGAATGTGCTGTACACTGGGACCAGTGAGAATGGTCCTACGTGGAGCTTGTGGCAGAAGGCTCCTGGCGAAGCCAGGGGCAGGCCCCTAGGTTTCTGGAGTAAGGAGTACAAAGGCTCCGAGGCCAACTACATCGTGACAGAGAAGGAAATCCTAGCTGCCTATGAGGGTGTCTGGGCTGCCTCTGAGGTAATGGGGACTGAGTCACCTCTATTCCTAGCTCCAAGGCGTCCAGTCCTGACCTGGATGTTCACAGGGAGAGGCTCAACCCCACATCATGCCACCGATGCCACCTGCAGTAAGTGGATGGCCCTGATAACTCAGCGAGCTGGGGTGGGGAGCTTCGAACACCCTGGCAGAGTGGAAGTGATCCCCAACTGGCCAGAGGCTGCTGACTTGGGAATGCCACCAGAGCAGACAGTGAGCCGTGCTGAGGAGGCTCCCCCATACAATGATCTCCCTGATAACGAGAAGGGCTATGCTCTATTTACAGATGGGTCCTGCCGGCTTGTAGGCAGCAAGCGGAGATGGAAGGCAGCTGTCTGGAGCCCGACAAGGCAAGTGGCAGAAGCAAGGGATGGAGAAGGTGAATCCAGTCAGTATGCAGAGGGAAAAGCTGTCCAGCTGGCCTGGGATATAGCTGAATGAGAGAACTGGCCAGTGCTGTACCTCTACACTGACTCCTGGATGGTAGCCAATGCCTGGTGGGGGTGGCTGAAGGAATAGAGGAGGAGCAGGTGGCAGAGGAAAGGGAAGCCTGTTTGGGCCGCTGACCTGTGGCAAGACATCGCTGCCCGCCTGGACAGGCTGCCAACCAAGGTACGGCACATGGCTGCACACATCCCCAAGAGCAGAGCCACAGAGGGGCACAAGCACAACCACCAAGCAGATCTGGCTGCTAAAATCTCCCAAACAGACTTGGACTGGGAGCACAAGGGCGAGCTGTTCTTAGCTCGCTGGGCCCAGGACACTTCTGGCCACCAAGGGAGAGATGCCACATCCCGGTGGGCTGGGGGCAGATCCATGGACATCTCTATGGAGGCCATCTCACAGGTCATCCATGAGTGTGACACCTGTGCTGCCAGCAAGCAGGCCAAGCTTGTGAAGCCTCTGTGGTATGGGGGGAGATGGTCGCAATATAAGTATGGAGAGGCCTGGCAGATCGACTCCATCACCCTGCCTCGGACTCACAGTGGCAAACAGCACCTACTGACCATGGTGGAGGCAAGTACAGGGGGGCTGGAGACCTACCCAGTACCTTGCAACACCATCCTGGGCCTAGAGAGACATGTCCTGTGGAGACACGGCACCCCTGGGAGGATTGAATCAATGGAACCCACTTCAGGAACCATCTCCTAAGGGACTGGGCAAAGGAACATGGCATTGAGTGGATTTACCACATCCCATACCCTGCACCAGCTGTGGGGAAGGTCAAGCGCTGCACTGGCTTGCTAAAGACCACCCTAAAAGCCATGGGGGATGGAACCTTCAGGAACTGGGAGAGACACCCAGCTCAAGCCACTTGGTTAGTGACCAGCAGAGGAGCTGTGAAGCGAGCTGGTCCTGCCCAGTCTGACCTGCTGCACACAGTGGATGGAGATGGAGTTCCTGTGATTGCTGAGAAGAACCTGCTGGGGAAGTCAGTGTGGGTTTTCCCTGCTGCTGGTGGGGGCAAACCAACCCGAGGGGTGGTCTCGGCTGAGGGGCCTGGTCACACCTACTGGGTCATGTTAGAAACTGGGGACATTCAGTGTATCCCACAGCGGAACGTGACTCTGGCTGAGAGGGGATGGACTCAGAGGGGGCAGCACTCATCAATGTATTATAGTCACTGTGTGAATAGTTCTAAGTTGCTCAGAGTTTCTCCCTCCTAGCTTAATACCAGCCTAGCATCCAGGACTCAACGTACACACCACACACCAAGTCAGAGAGCTCCTGGGTCGTCTCACCTGCACCTGTTCCTGATGCCCTACAGCAAAAGACTGATTCCTGATTTATTTCTTTCCCTTTCAAAGACAGACTGATTCCTGATTCTTCTCCACATCCCTGCCCAGTTCAGGCACCACCTACACTGACCAGCACCAGAGAGAGAGAGAGACTGCCCTGGGAGAGAGCAGGCCAGGATAAGAAGGGACTTGCATCGAGGATTCGAATACCACATGTCAAGATTGGATGAAGTGGCTGTGACAGGAGAGTGGCAGTGGAACAGAGGGGTGGATTGTGGTGGGTTAATGCCCATCCTGAAAACAAAGCAGGGAAGGGCTTGTGAGTGCTTTGCCCTCCCTGCAGGGCATTTTCCCCCTGGAAAACTGAGTCTGTTCCACTCCCCCCTCCCTGCCCACCAAGGGTATAAAAAGCAGGACATTGCAGCCATTAGGTCTCAGGCTTGGCTCCTGCCTCTCCTGGATGAGAGCTACTGCAGCTGCCTGCCTGCTCCTCTGCCAAGGGTCAGGCCTGATCCTTCTCCCTGCTGCCTCTGCACCTCTTCAGAGACTGGTTTTGTATTCTGGGTTTTTTTCCCCTCCCATCCATCCTTGTTCCTTGCCCTTGTGAACATTACCTGTTAGTGTTTTATATACATCTTGTTGAAAGAAAACTCTTTACCTCTCTCCTTCCAGGCCGACTCCAAATCATTGCTTGGTGGATTTGCTCCTTTCTGTTTATTGTTTTTGTTTTCCCTCTCTGCTGGGAGGGAGGAGGGGGGAGCAGGGGAGAGATTCTCAGCCTTGCCCCCATCTGAGCTCTTAACTCCCGGTTAAGGCTCAAACCACCACAGGGGGCTGGGACAGGGACAGCCATCCCTGAAGGGCCATGGGGACAAGGACAGCCACTGCTGGGGACAGGGATGGGGGAGGGACAGGGGAGTGGAGTGGTCTGACAGCAGCCATGGCGTGTCCCCGCTGCCAGCAGTGTCCCCATAGCAGTGGTACATCCCCACCCATGGGTGTGCCCTCAGGGTGGGGGGGCTGTGTCCTCTCTTGTGTGCCCATGGGGGTGGCACAGCCCCACACATGTCCCCAGGCTGACTCCCTTGGTGACCCCTGCTGCAGCAGCTGGCTGAGGAGGTCCCAGAACCTCCAGGAGCTGCAGCACCACTGTGTCCAGCACTGCCAGCCCCATGGGGAGGGACAGCTGTGAGAGACCCCATGGGGAAGGACACCTATAGGGGACCTCCTGCTCCCTTCTGCTGGACATGGCTCCCCTTGACCTCCTGCACCCCTTCTGCTGGACATGGCTCCACACTTCTCCCACCCTCAGATGGGGACATGCTGCACCCAGAGTCCTCCAGAAGCAAAGGTGACTTTCCCAGTGCCCTGCTATGGTTTTCCACAGGAGCTCAAGCAGCTCCCTGGGACTCCTGGCCCTGAGGGTTCCTCACCCTGCTGCCATGGTTTGGATGAAGAGCAGCTGGAGCCTGTGACCCCCTGGAGCTGCTCCTGCCAGCACCACTCTCTGCAGCAAAGTTCTCTGCAGCTCCTGTAGCTTCCTGCACAAGCAGCTGGTCAGAGGAAATGTCCATGATGCCCAAAGACTCTCCTGTTGATGTCACCCATGCTGGAGGTCACTGATCTTGGTTTGCACTTGAGCTTGGATCCATGCCCAGGTGGAGGGCAGGGACAAGTGGAGGCCTTCAGGGATCAGCACTGGGACCAGGCTTGGTTAACATCTTCGTTGTTGCCAGGGACAGAGGCACTGAGGCTCCCTCAGCACCAAGCTCTGTGGTGCTGCTGACTGCTGGAGGGAAGGATCCATCCCAAGGGACCTTGAGAGGCTGCAGAGCTGGGCCCAGGACAACCTCATGAGGTTCAGCAAGGCCAAGGGCAAGGTCCTGCAGCTGGCTCAGGGCAATCCCAGGCACTGCTATAGGCTGGGCAGGGACTGGCTGGAGAGCAGCCCTGAGGAAAGGCCTTGGGGGTGCTGAGGGAGGAGAAGCTCAGCAGGAGCCAGCAGGGAGCACTTGCAGCCCAGAGAGCCAAGCAGAGCCTGGGCTGCAGCAAGAGAAGTGTGGCCAGCAGGGCAGGGAGGGGATTCTGCCCCTCTGCTCCACTCTGCTGAGACCACAGCTGCAGCTCTGGGGCCAGTTCTGGAGCCTCTGTGCCAGGAAGGAGCTGGAGGTGCTGGAAGGTGTCCAGAGAAGGGCCACGAGGAGCAGCAGAGGGCTGGAGCTGCTCTGCTATGAGGACAGACTGAGAGTTGGGGTTGTGCAGGCTGGAGAGGAGAAGGCTCCCAGGAGACCTCCTGGTGGCCTTCCAGGATCTGCAGGGGGCTCCAGGAAAGCTGGGGAGGGACTTTGGAGGCTGTCAGGGAGGGATAGGACTGGGGGGGATGGAGCAAAAGTAGAAGTGGGGAGATTGAGATTGGCTGTGAGGAAGTTGTTCCCCAGGAGGGTGGTGAGAGCCTGGCACAGGTTGCTCAGGGAGGTGGTGGAAGCCTGGAGGTGTTTAAGGCCAGGCTGGAGGTGGCTGTGAGCCACCTGCTGTAGTGTGAGGTGTCCCTGCTCAGGGCCAGGGGTTGGGACTGGATGAGCCCTGAGGCCCCTTCCAGCCCTGACAGTTCTGTGATTCTGTGATCCTGTAGGAGGCCACTGCAGCACTGCTGGGACTCACTGCCAGTGCTCCCAGGACGGCTCCAGTGCCCCCAGTGCAGCCCCAGTGCAGCAGCAGGACCAGTGCTAGTGCTCCCAGTACAGCTCCAGTGCTCCCAGTACATGCCAGGATCACTGCCACTGCTCCCAGTGCATCCCCAGTGCCCGCAGTGCAGCCCCAGTGCTCCTGCTACAGCCCCAGTGCTCCCAGTACCCCACCAGTACTCCCAGCACACTCTGTTGCTTCCAGTTTGGCTTTCTAGCAGCTCCCAGTGCTCCAGAGCAGTTCCCTCACTCGTCCCAGTTCTCCCAGTTCCATAGTGTGGCTCCAGCCACTGCTCTGAGTGCCCCCCCCCGGCTCCCAGTACTGCTTCAGCGTCCCCCCAGCACTCCCAGTGCCACCCCAGTGCTCCCAGTATCACTCCCTGTGTCCCCCTAGCGCTCCCAGTGCCACCCCAGTGCTCCCAGTATCACTCCTTGTGTCCCCCCAGTGCTCCCAGTGCCACCCCAGTGCTCCCAGTATCACTCCTTGTGTCCCCCCAGTGCTCCCAGTGCCACCCCAGTGCTCCCAGTATCACTCCTTGTGTCCCCCCAGTGCTCCCAGTGCCACCCCAGTGCTCCCAGTATCACTCCTTGTGTCCCCCCAGTGCTCCCAGTATCACTCCTTGTGTCCCCCCAGTGCTCCCAGTGCCACCCCAGTGCTCCCAGTCTGTTTCCTGGGCCGGGTCCGGACTTGCTCTCCCCTCCCCCCATCCCTTTCACTTTCACTTTCCCACGTGCTCCGAAAGGGGAAGCTGGGCGGAGGGGAAGAGCTGGGACTGGGCAAACTGGTCCCTGACTGGGGATAAACTGCAGCTGGACTGGGAAGAGGCAGTGGGGACAGCCCGAGGCCCATCCCCAGCTGGTGGCCCTGGGGTGAGTGGCACCAGGGGACAAACTGGGATCAGACTGGGGGGGAGGGGGACCGAGCTGGGCTAACTGGGACCGAGCTGGGCTAACTGGGACCGAACTGGGCTAACTGGGACCGAGCTGGGCTAACTGGGACCGAGCTGGGCTAACTGGGACTGAGCTGGGCTAACTGGGACCGAAGTGGGCTAACTGGGACCGAGCTGGGCTAACTGAGACCGAGCTGGGCTAACTGGGACCGAGCTGGGTGTGAGGGTGCCTTTACCAGTTCAAGCAGGACTGAACTGGGTTTGAGTCCCTAACTAGGAACTTCTGAGACCAAAAGTCCCCCCAGGTTTTGTGCCTCTCCCCACCCCACCCCCAAGGTCTCTAAACAGAGGTTTCTGACCCCAAAACTCCTGGAATGGGAATTTTTGAGCCCAAAAATTTCCAAGTTAAGCAGGGCGGGGGGGGGGAGGGTTGGGGGGGCAGGGGGGGAAGTGTTGCACAACAGTTCCCAGAATTGGTGGTTTTGAGATCCAAACATCTGAAAATTCGTGGTTTGGAGCCCCCAAATGTTCCTAAATCGCTGGGTTTGAGCCCAAACGCTCCTGAATTTTGGATGGAGTCAGGGAGGTCCCAGGTGAGAGCACTGGGCTCGCACTGGGCTGGCACTGGGCTGGCACTGGGAGCACTGGGGGGAGCCAGGGAATGGAACTGCTTCAGCACTGGGAGCACGGGGGCGGGAGAGGAGGGGAGGGGGGGATGAGGAAGTGGCAAGGGGGTGGCACTGGGGAGAGCCATGGGGTGGCACTGGGCTACTACTGGCAGCACTGGGGAGAACCAGAGTGGCATTGGCAGCACTGGGCTACTACTGGCAGCTCTGGGGAGAACCAGAGTGGCACTGGCAGCACTGGGCTACTACTGGCAGCACTGGGGAGAACCAGAGTGGCACTGGCAGCACTGGGGTACTACTGGCAGCTCTGGGGAGAACCAGAGTGGCACTGGCAGCACTGGGCTACTACTGGCAGCTCTGGGGAGAACCAGAGTGGCACTGGCAGCACTGGGGTACTACTGGCAGCACTGGGGAGAACCAGAGTGGCACTGGCAGCACTGGGCTACTACTGGCAGCACTGGGGAGAACCAGAGTGGCACTGGCAGCACTGGGCTACTACTGGCAGCACTGGGGAGAACCAGAGTGGCACTGGCAGCACTGGGGTACTACTGGCAGCACTGGGGAGAACCAGAGTGGCACTGGCAGCACTGGGCTACTACTGGCAGCACTGGGAACAGCAAAGAATTGGCACAGAGGCATCACTGGGGGCACTGGGGGCAGCCAGGGAGTGGCTCTGGTGCGGCACTGGGAGCGCTGGGGTGCAATGGGGAGAGCCTCTGTGGCTGCACTGGGATCACTGGGAGAGAACTGGGAGCACTGGGGTGCCACTGGGAGCAGCTGGGGGCGGCAGTGGGGCAGCACTGGGAGCAGTGGGGTGCTACTGGGAGCGCTGGGGAGAGCCAGGGTGCAACCTCTGCACTGCTCCAAGTCAAGCTGGTCTCTGGGTCCCCAGCCTGGTCCTTCTCCAGCAAGGGCAGTACCTTCCCTCCTCCTTCCTTTCTTCCTCCTTTCTTGCAGAGCATTCCCTTCTCCTGGCTCCATTTCCCAGCTTCCCAAGCCTCTCCCACAGCAGAACATCTGCAGGGCAGCTGGGAATGCTCCTGACACAGCATGGCCAGGAAGGAGCAGCTGTGAGCAGTGACACTAAGAGGCAAGGCCTGGAGCCAATCCCAGAGCAGCTCCAGAAATTACCTTCTCCAGAGGCAGAATCACTTCCATTCCATGGTGGTTTAGAGAGCTAAACAGAGTCTCTAAAGTCCCAGGGGCATCCTCCCTCCAGTGCCAGGGACATCCTCCCTCCAGTGCCAGGGGCATCCTCCCTCCAGTGCCAGGGCCATCCTCCCTCCAGTGCCAGGGGCATCCTCCCTCCAGTGCCAGGGGCATCCTCCCTTCAGTGCCAGGGACATCCTCCCTCCAGTGCCAGGGGCATCCTCCCTCCAGGCCCAGGGGCATCCTCCCTCCAGTGCCAGGGGCATCCTCCGTCCAGGCCCAGGGACATCCTCCCTCCAGTGCCAGGGGCATCCTCTCTCCAGTGCCAGGGACATCCTCCCTCCAGTGCCAGGGGCATCCTCCCTCCAGTGCCAGGGCCATCCTCCCTCCAGTGCCAGGGGCATCCTCCCTCCAGTGCCAGGGCCATCCTCCCTCCAGGCCCAGGGACATCCTCCCTCCAGTGCCAGGGCCATCCTCCCTCCAGTGCCAGGGGCATCCTCCCTCCAGGCCCAGGGACATCCTCCCTCCAGTGCCAGGGGCATCCTCTCTCCAGTGCCAGGGACATCCTCCCTCCAGTGCCAAGGCCATCCTCCCTCCAGTGCCAGGGACATCCTCCCTCCAGGCCCAGGGGCATCCTCTCTCCAGGCCCAGGGGCATCCTCCCTCCAGAGATCCCCTGTAAAGGCCACGAGAGAGAGAGAAGCTGCAAGCAGAAGGGACAGAAGAAGAGAGCCAGAACTGCTCCTGCCTCTCCTCCCTGGCCCCACCAGCAGCCAGTGAATGGTGTAGCCTTTGTCATTATTTCCCTGTGGTCATCCAGTGGTCATTTATTTGACATTCAGTCTGTGCAGACAGGGCCTGGGCTAAAGTTCCCCTTCCAATGGGCACAAACCCCAAAGGCAGCTGAGCCCCAAGCCTGGGCCTTGCAGACAAACCATTGCTGAGTGTCAGCCAGAGCCTCCTCCTCAGCTCATCTTTGACAGGTCAGTGTCTGCTGTCCCTGGTCAAAGCTGAGCCCTTCACCAGCTGAGCAAAGGTCATCTCTGATCCCTAGGCTGCAGGCAGGGTGCAGCTTTTCTCCTGCCATGAGCTCCACTCTGGTGCTGGGCAGTGGGCATCTGGCGAGGGTCTGCTTGGCTTCAACCTCTCTGGAGCATCAGAGCTCCCTTGGCACCTTGGTACCTCCAGCACCAACACCTTGCCCCGAAGGGGAGGCAGGGCCTGGGGGCAGAGGAGGGATGTGGGGGCAGAGGAAGGCTGAATTTCAGCTCCAGTGCCTCAGTCTTCTGTGCCTTTTCCTTCCCTTCTGCAGGTGGAATTTCAGCTGTCCTGTGTCCCTGTCCCCCTTGGGTGGCTCAGGCAGGTAAGTGTCTCTCCCCCTGCCCTGAAGGCTGTGCTGCTGTGGGGCTGCAAGAGCAGCACTCTCTTGCCTTCCTGCAAGCCCTGCACACAGGGCCCTGCTCATCCCCCAGGTCTCCTCAGGGGCAGGCAGCAAGGAACTGGAGGCATTGGCAGCAGGGCTGTTCCCTGCAGGGCCCAGGGAGGAAAAGACAAGGGCCAGGGTGTGTCAGGTCCCAGCCATCCCTGGAGCAGCTGGGAAGGATTTTGCCCCAGGTGGACAAAGAAACCTGCCCCAGGTGGGCAGAGAGACTCCCAGGGGGAGGGGTCCCCGGGTCAAGGTCTCTTCCACTCCCCCTTCCTGCCCACAGCCTGTTTAAGGGGAGCCATCTGCCTGCCTCTGCCTCTTGCCCCTGCCCCTTGCCTGCCTGAGACTCCTCTGTGCTCCTGCAGCTGCCCCATGGTGAGTCCTGCCTCCTGCTGCAGCCACTCTCCTGAGGGCTGCAGCCAGGGACAATAGGGGTTGGGAAGGAGGGAGTGAAGCTGAGGGGGAGGCTGGGGGCAGCTGGGTTGAATGTGGCTTTGGCTTCTCCCCAAGCTGCTTGCTTTGAAATGGTCACCAAATTCAAGTGATCTTCCCCAGGCTGAGTCTGCAGTGCCCACGATGGCCACTGCCTGGAGATCTCCCACTCTTGGTGGCCACCCAGCAGCTTTGCCCTCCTGTTTCTCCCCCTGTGCAGCTGAGGAGGGAGGGAGCAGCTTGGTGTGCCTTTGGCAGCCAGCCAAGGTCATTCCACCACTGTCCTTCCTCTGGAGCTTTGCCAGGGTCCCCTCCAGGCTTGGAGCTGGTCTCAGAGCTGTGCACGTGGCCAGAGCTGCCCTTCCTCTGCTCGGGGGGAAGCAGCTGGGCTGAAGCAGCTTCTCCTGTGCTCTGCACAAGCACACAGGACTGGTTGTGAGCAAGGAGAAGGATGGGCATGGAGTGAGGATTCTCAGAGGGCTCCCTGCACCTGAGATGGGACAGGGACCTGCTGGGAGTCCATCAGAAGGTGTCACCAACTCTGCCCTCTGATCTCTAGCCCTGAACCCACCAGAGTTTTTGGTCACTCTTTGACCCTTGAGGAAAGGCAAAGGAAGGCAGAAGGAGCAAGGAGATGTTTGGGACACCTGGTAAGACCTTGGTTTGTTCTCTTTGGGCAGGGGTGGAAAGGCAAAGGAGTCACTGAAAGCCCTGGGTCCCTGGGAGGATGGAGTGGGACCAGGAGGGATCTGTGTGTCCCAGGAAGCTGTTCCATGCACTCTGTTCCTTCCTTAGGGAAAGGTCTTTGTTCATTTCCTTTTCCATTTGTGTTTTCCCTTTATTTTTGCTTTGATGTGGATGAAACATCTCAGGGGCTCTGAACCTAAATGGCCTTTGAAACTTCAACCCTCCCAAGACCTAGATACGTTTGTTGAGTCCCACTGGTCTTGCCTGGGGACATCCTTTGGAGCCTCTGGGCTCTGGCTCTGTGCAAGGCCAGGGGAGGTCAATCCCTCTGAGCAAGTCACCTGCAGGTTCCCTTCCAGAGCACAGCTGAAGCCAAGGCCTTTGGGGTGGGAGGAATTTGGTCAGAGGGAGGGGCCTGCTGCACCTGAGGGCTGTGAGGCCATTCAGAGACCTGGGCAGACTGAGAGCTGGGCAGAGAGGAACCCAATGAGGCTCAGCAAGGACAAGTGCAGAGTCCTGCAGCTGGGAAGGAAGAATCAACTGCAGCAGGGCAGGCTGGGAGGGGATCTGCTGGGGAGCAGCCCTGTGGAGAAGGACCTGGGAGTGCTGGTGGGCAACAAGTTCTGCATGGGACAGCAGTGTGCCCTGGTGGCCAAGAAGGCCAAGGGGGTCCTGGGGTGCATTAGGAGTGTGTCCAGCAGATCCAGGGAGGTTCTCCCTCCCCCTCTACACTGCCCTGGTGAGACCTCACCTGGAATATTGCATCCAGTTCTGGGCTCCCCAGTTCAGGAGGGACAGAGGTCTGCTGGAGAGAGTCCAAGGGAGGCTACCAGGAGGGAATGGAGCACTGCCTGGTGAGGAGAGGCTGAGAGGCCTGGGGCTGTTTAGTCTGGAGAGAGCAGAAGCCTGAGAGGGATCAGATCCATGTCTATCGGTAGCTGAGGGCAGGAGGGAGGGCACAGGGACAGGCTCTGCTCAGTTGCACCCTGGGGTACATGCAAAGAGCTGGGGAAGGTGGGACTCTGTGAGCTCCTCTCCCATCCCATGGGAAGAGGAAGACACTAATTATTCTGAACTCTTTTGCAGGAAATACTTCACACCGTACTTTCAGTTTCGGTGAGTGCCAGGAGGGACCAACAGCACCTAGGAACAAGGAGCCGGGCGGCCCGGGGGGCTCGCTCCTGCGGCGCCGGGCGGCCCGGGGGGCTCGCTCCTGCGGCGCCGGGCGGCCCGGGGGGCTCGCTCCTGCGGCGCCGGGCGGCCCGGGGGGCTCGCTCCTGCGGCGCCGGGCGGCCCGGGGGGCTCGCTCCTGCGGCGCCGGGCGGCCCGGGGGGCTCGCTCCTGCGGCGCCGGGCGGCCCGGGGGGCTCGCTCCTGCGGCGCCGGGCGGCCCGGGGGGCTTCCCATGCCTGAGGGCCCCCCACAGGCAGATGAAGCCAACTGCCCACTCCAGAAATGGCCACTCCCAAAGGCCTCCAGCGAGTCCTTAGTTATGTTGCACACCCAGGCAGGTGTCTGGGACTCCAGGCTGCCAGTGTGCAGAGCTGCCTGGGCAGGGAGCTTTTCCCAGCACAGTCTGGGCTCTGCAGTCCCATCCTCCCCAGGTTCTAAGGCAAGGAGTTGCCCTGCCCCTGCTCTGGCCAGCTGGCATCTTGGCAGGGCAGTGTTCTTCCCTCAAGGAACACCTGGCAGGGAGCATGGCCTGGGCTCCTTCTCTGGCTGTGCCTTTGGGTGGTGGGGAAGCAGTGGGCTTCCTTTGCTGCTGCTGGGAAAGGAGGAGATGAAGTTCCATGGAACAGGGCCTGGCCATGCCCCTGAGCACAGGGCTCTGCTGGGAACACTTTGAGCAGGCAGAGGGCCAAGTGAAAACCCTTTCCAGGTGGCACCTTCAAGGTGCAATTGAGTCCCTGTGAGGTGAAGATTTCTAAGGGGGAACGAGGAGAGAGAAATCCCCCACAGGAGAGCCCTGGGAAAGATGCTTTAGCAGGGGCCTTCAATCAGAGCTCTTGGGCATCTTCATGGCAGATAGATGAGCTCCAGGTACCTGAAGGAGGTACCAGCAGTGTCCCAGTGACACAATGTTTACTTCACAGGAAGTACCACATCAGAGCCCTGGAACCTCTCCCACCAAATGGAAACTCTACAGAAAGCTGTGCAGGACATGAAGGAATCCACCCAGAGAGACCTTCAGAGCCTCAAGGAGGAACTAGTTGAGCAGGGCCCCCACCAAGCAGGCCTTCATCTCTCTGATGGCAAAGGCTGGGCACAGGCAAACCAAGCTGTGAGCACATCCTCTGCACCTCCTCAAAGGGGATGGAGAAAGACAAAGCTATTTCTTGTGGAGTAGATCACAGAACTGTCAGGGCTGGAAGGGACCTCAAGGCTCAGCCAGTTCCAACCCCCTGCCATGGGCAGGGACACCTCACAACAGAGCAGGTTGCTTACAGCCACCTCCAGCCTGGCCTTAAACACCTCCAGGGATGAGGCTTCTACCACCTCCCTGGGTAACCTGTGCCAGGCTCTCACCACCCTCCTGGGGAACAACTTCTTCCTCACATCCAATCTGAATCTCCCCACTTCTACTTTTGCTCCATCCCCCCAGTCCTATCCCTCCCTGACACCCTCAAGAGTCCCTCCCCAGCTTTCCTGGAGCCCCCAGCAGATCCTGGAAGGCCACCAGAAGGTCTCCTGGGAGCCTTCTCCTCTCCAGCCTGCACAACCCCAACTCCCTCAGTCTGTCCTCATAGCAGAGCAGCTCCAGCCCTCTGCTCCTCCTCGTGGCCCTTCTCTGGACACCCTCCAGCACCTCCAGCCCCTTCCTGCAGTGGGGGCTGGAGCAGTTCTTGTGTGCCCTGTCCCAGGGCCAGCTGCCTGCTTATGTGGACACTGCAGGTGCTCAAGGCCTCTCTTCTCTCCCTTGTCTTTGGAAGCAGTGTGTAGCTTGGGCTGTCTATGACCTGATCTGTGTGATGAGGTTGTCCATCTCCAAGTCCTGCTGCTGACTCTCTTTCCTCACTCCCCTGCCTCCTGACCAAGAGTGTTCTCAGCCTCGTAATGCATCTGTCTTGTTCAGCCTTCCATGAGCAGTGTGGTTGCCTTGCTCAGGGCTCCCAGCCTTTTGCAGAGCTCCAGTGCAGGCTGTGTGTGATGTAATAAAGGATACCGCTTAGTGGTCATGTTGGTGTGGGGTCATTAAGTTAATGCACTATGTCAGCTTGGTGAGCCAGCCAGGACACAGCTCTTGAGTCTCAACTGATCCTGGGGAGCAGAGCATCAGTTGGCACTCAGCACCCTGATGAACCCTGATTCCCCTGGTCCAGAGAGCCTGGGAGCAAGAACTGCTGGACAGTGAGGTCTCCTCTGGCTCTGCTGAGCTCTTGGAGCAGGTGGGACCTACCCCTGGCACTGTCAGAGATTTTCCCAGAGGGGCTTCCTCTTCTGCTTGGATCTCTGCAGGGCTAGACAAGAATCACCTATGGAGAAGGTGTCCTTTCAAATGGGGTTTGGTATCTGGCAGGCTGTTCCTCTGGAGCAGGGGAAGAATCCAATCAGAGGTGCTCTGTGCTGGTGGAAGCAGGATGAGTTTGCAGGACCGTGCGCTCACCTGGGCTTGGGGAGTTGCTCCCCTTGCTAGGGCTGGGGGAACCCCAATGGGTATAATTTCAGCGTCTTCTGTGAAGAGCAGGGGGAGCCTTGGATTTTAGGCAGTGTAAGACTTCTGGCAATGTCTAAGGAGTTGTCTGTCAACAGTTATCAGCTTCTGGTACTGTGGTTTGTGTGACTGAGTTCAAAGGCTTTGGTGTGAGTGGGGTTTGGATTATTTTTCCCCTCCTCCCCTCCTGAGCAGAACGCAGCCAAGGTCAGCCACAGCCAAGCAAAAGCCACCAGCTGGTATCTGCTAGAGCAAAGAGCTGAGAAAGAGAGAGTTTATACAACCAACTTCAGGTTAGTTATCAGCCCCATGGGGTTATTTAGACCTCATCATTATTTTCCTTTTGCATCCAAGGGTAATTTATTGACATTCTGCCACTTCCCACTCAAGGTCTGTGGAAAATTTCTAAGGCATCAGCTGAAAACTGCCACAGGAGGAAAACAAAAGGCAGAGAGATTTGGATTTACACAGAATATTTAACTCCTCCAGTACAACAGTATCAGCTTCCATCAGTGTCTGTATGACACAGAAAGAAAGAGAAAGGAAAAACCCTGCCCAGAATGCTGGCAACAAGCAAAACTGCGGCCTCCTGCTCCAGGCCTGGAGAGCAAGAGAGCGACCGAGAGATTCCTCTCCAGCATGGCAATGCCCCACACGGTGGCAGTGCCGTACAGGGTGGTGTGATGGGTTGAAATCCACCTCTCCCCCCATTAACTTTGCCAGGGCATCTCAGTTGGAAGCAAATGAAGCTGTATTTGCAGGCAAAACTCCCCTCTGCAATGGATAGGTACAAAATAACCCAGGATTTACAATGTTTACAGTTAGCAAACACCACAAAACCCCCTGGCCAGAGACCAGGGAAGACTTCCCACTGCGGCCCCCACTCCCTGTCCCAAGAGAGAAAGGAGGAGAGAGAAAGCAGGGGTTAGACTTAACCAAAATAATTCAGCCAAGGCCAGTCAGCAGCAGATTAATCTCTGCTGAGCAAAGGAAGCAGAGAAGAGGTCAGAAAAGAGCAAAGATTGTTTTGGCACAGGCAGCCTTGTAGCAGATAATTCTCCAATGGGTTTGTTTAGAATAAACTTTAGTTTCCCTCTTTACACTAAACAGTGATTTATTTATACTTTTCTGCTCAAAACCTGTAACAAATTTTTAAAGCACAGCCTAAAACCACCACAGATGGTAATCCCCTACAGCCACAGGGTGTCATAAACTCGTGATTCCGCTAGTGGGGAATATTGGTGAGTTTCAAACCACTACATACTTCCCACCTTGTTCCACACAGTTCTGTTGTGGTTTAAGCTTTGCCTGGAGCCCCAAAGCCCCAAATGGAACAGATTTAGGTTGCTTCCCCTGGTCCTTTTTTTCCTGGTAGGGAAAGCAAATTAGGCAGGAGGAGAAAAGAGAGGTAAAATTATGAAAGAACACTCTTGAATGGCTTTGGAAGCAAAAAGGTAAGTTCAACAAAAAATAAAAGGCATGTGAGTAAAAGGAAGGTTACAAAACTATAAGGAAAAGGGCAAATAAAAATATATACAAAGCCAGGAATGGCTGCAAGGGATTCTCTGGGTGCAGGATGGATTCTCTTTAGGTGTAGTTCCCTTAGCAGTCTGGAGCAGTGTGGAACAGGCCCCAGCCACGTGGTTAAACAGCTAAGAGCAGCAAGAGGGTGTTGGCAAAATGAGGGCGGGAGGAGAGAGAGAGCAAAGAAATCACCACCCCCCAACCCTGAAATAGGGTTGGGGACAGGAAGTGGGAGTGGAACAGACTTTGAGCCAGGGATCCCTCCCCCTGGGAGGGTGCCAGGTCTCTGCCCACCTGGTGTCAGGTGTTTTTTCTCAACCCATTCTGCCCAGGGCTGTGCTTAAACTGGCACACATGCTGCCAGCAGTTCACATCATCACATACAATTTTCTGTGCATTCTCACCCAGAGTGAGATTGTTCTGTGGCACACAAGAAACTTTTTCATCTTCCTGCAGTCTTCACCAGGTGCATCCTGGTCCTTGGGCAAAAGCAATCCCACAAATGGGTTTGCTTTGACCTTGGGCAGGGCTAACCCAAACCTTCTTCCCCAGGATGTTCTTTATGTGTACCACAGGAACTTTATCAGCTTCTGCAGCACGTGGCAGCTTGGCCTGCATCACAGAATCATAGAATGTTAGGGGCTGGAAGGGACCTCCAGAGATCATCATGAAGACCAACCCACTGCCAAAGCAGGATCACCTAGGGCAGGTCACACAGGAACACATCTGGTTAGTAGATCCTCTGGTACCGGGCAGTCAAGTGGCTTGTGCTAAATGTGCATCCCAGTGGTGGGAGGTCCTTCCTCCCACTGCTTTCAGAGTGGTTTCTAGCAGGCTGTCGTAACGCTCGACTTTGCCGGCAGCTGGGGCAGGGTAAGGGATGGGATGCTCCCACTCGATGCTTTGTTCCTTGGCGCAAGTGTCTCTGAGGCTGTTTAGAGAATGAGTTCCATTACCTGACTCAGTTCTTCCTGGGCTGCTGTGTTGCCACAGCAGCTGTTTCTCAAGGCCCAGGGTGGGGTTCTGAGTGGTGGCCTGGGGCACTGAAGATGTTTCCAGCCATCCAGTGGTTGCTTCTAGGACTGCAAGCACACAGCCTGTGCCTTGGCAGGTTTGTGGCAGGGATGGAAGCAATCTGCCAGGCTTCCCTGTATTTAATCTCAGCTCAATCGCCTACTGCAATTGAGAGATGGGACAAAGCTTGATGCAAGCAAAGTGTCTCCTTTCTTGTACAAAGTCTTTTCTTTCTCTAGGCTAACATAATCAAAAGCAACTCCTGATTGGTTATTAGATGTGGCCCTGTGACAGGTACAGACTCATGATTGGCTGCTGAGGAAATGCCAGGACGCACACATCCCTTGGCAAGGCTCAGACAGGTGTTAGACAGAAGACAAATGATCACACATCTCTTATCTAAGTTCAGAGAGAAGACAAAAGACTCTATTGAAATGTTTACCAGCTCCTATTTTCAGGTCCTTGACTTCTCTGAGTCACAATGCTCATTGGTAATTAGCTAAATGTTTTTTGCTCTCTACACAGCTGCAGTTTGTTCCCAGGGTATATGGCCCACAAGAGCTAAAACATTTCCTTCTATCAGCTGAGCATTGCTTGAGGTTCTACTCCCTAAATTCAGTCTGTCAACTGCCCCACTACCATGAAGGCTTTACCTGCTGTGCTGTTTCACTGCAGCGCACATTTCACATTCACGGGTGTAGTGCCCATGGTTAAGTCCATGCCTCGATCCCAAGCCCATCTGTATGCTGCATCTCTCCCTATCTGTCTGACTCACCATGCTGGCAAAGCTTTTGTGGAGTCTCCCCCAGTGGTCAAGTGCCACATTGCGCTGGGGATTCCCTTTCCCAGTTATTTGTCCAGTTTGCTTAGAACTGCTAAATATTGCCTAAATATTGTACATTCCCAGTGCAAATATATATTCCAGCTGTACATCAAATCTGTCAGCAAGCTTTTGGCAAGTTTCCATATTTATAAAATAATTATTAATATTTTTATTAATATCATATTGGTCTTATTAGTTTCTCATTAATCATAATCATAACACAGCAGACAGATACAATTCCCACAGCTTCTCCAGAGGAGCAGAGTTGGGATGGAAAGAGTGCAGACACCAGTGGAGAATCAACAAGTGCCTCCAGCCCCCCTGCTGCTTCTGCTCAGCTGCCTGGCTGAGGTTTTTACTGAAGCTCTCCTCCCCTGCCTGAGGCATTTCAGGGGCTGAGGTGTGCATGTTTTAAGGAAGCACAGAGAAATGAGGATCCTGTAGCATTCCCAGAAGTTATAGCAGACAAGAGCAAAACATGGTCTGAGTCTCTCCCTTATTCAGTTTAAGGAGAGCTTTGTGCTGGGTGAGGAGGAGAGAATCTGCACCATCGGATACTGCTAAGGTCTGAAATGCTTCTTGTGGAGATGCAATGTTCAGCACCTCAGCTGACCATGCAGAAATGGTCAGGCAAAACACCCTTGGGAAGCCCACAGCCACCAGCAGCTTCAAAACCACTGCTACACCCTGATGTGGTTCTTCTGCTCACCTGGATCTGCCTCTGCCTTGCCCTGATAGCCATTTGTCACCAGATCAGGCAGGTGAGGTTCTGTGTTAACAACCAGGTGAAAGGGCTGGGACCCACCAAGCCTCTCCTCCCATGGTCAAGGGCAAGACTGGATTGGCCTTGGCTAGAAGCTGCAACCCAAGAGGTGTTGAGTGGTGGAGACGGCCATACCAGACCTCGACACAAGGGATGAATCTCTGTGCTGTAAGAGAGCCATCCAGGAGGGGAGAACAGGCCAAGCAGCCTGTGGTTGCCACAAGTCCCATGCACCTGAAATCCCCTGCCTGCAATGAGGACAGCCAAATGAAAGCTGACTGCAGTGATGGCTGTGCCTACAAAGCTGGAAGTCAACCAACCTAAGCCTGATCCTATGCTATGAGACTGACCACGTGTAAATGAGACCAGGAGACATCTGAATCAGGACTGGATACCAGGATACCATAGACTCAGAATTAAAAAACAAAGAAGGGGGAGATGTGGAACCCAAAAGGGAAGTGATAACCAAATGTTTAGATGGCCTTCATGTCTGTGAGGCCCTGGAGGTGATAAGCAATGTTGCACCTCCAAACTGTGTGAGAAAAGGATGGGAGCAGAAAACAGCAGAGTGCTGCATTTTGAAATGCAGGGAAAGGCAGCTGGGGAGAAGGGCACCTGCTGAAATGGAGATAAATCAGTGGCTGAAGGAGGCAGGCTGTGGGAAAGTGCATCTGTAACATTCATCTACATGGCAATAAAGAGCCACTGGCTCTGCAGCTCTGGGCCACTTTGCCCCCCTGTGCCAGTGTCACCTCCTCACACGTGGCTGTTGGTTGCATTTCTGCTCTCTGTGTCCAGCATCAACTTACTGCTCAATGTGCTCAGTCAAACCACAGCCACACACAGAGATGTCAGAGCTCCCTCAGGTGTCCACATCTGAGCTGGCCCCATGAACTCCTTCCTCACCTCAGCATGTTCAGAGTCTTTCCCCATCACTCACACAGGCCCTGCCCTGCAGCACTTGCAGAGTTTCCCTGGCATCCTGCTGCCCCTGCCAAAGGCTGGGAGGCTTCTCTGACCACCGCTGCCTCGGTACCCCAGGGAAGACCTGGTGGAGTTTGTGCCCACTCAGGTTCCTCTCACTTCACAGCCATGATGTCCCTGCTGACATCTCATGCCTAAAATGTAAACAAGGAGTGTAGAGCTACTGAGTCCATGTCCAAAGAACCTATGCAAGCTGAGGTGAGAGGCCAGGGCTGGAAACGGTGGCTGTGAGGGGCTAGTTGTGGTAGGTTGAAATCACCCCCCAACTAATGATTTTGACCATCCTAGAGAAAATAAAGATGCAACATAATCCTAAGGCAGATTGTAAAAGACAGTGCTAAGGATTACATTTGTGCCTTGATCTTTGTATGCAATGTGTTCAGGCATAATCAAGTCTTCTCTGTCAACGAGAGGAGTGAAATGTAAAGATTGGAACTATTTAGATCTAAGTTCTTCTTTACAATGTCTGTTATCTTTGACCATGTATTATGCCAGCTCTGTTAGAACGTTGTAACCAGTTCAACTTAAGCTTTGTGCCTTGTACAGGTTACATCAGTCTGTTAGACATGCTGCACTACAGAACTCTTGCTTTTGCTATACAGCTTAGCTTTACCTTGCTTGCTCCTGTGTATGCTAGTGTCCTGTATGGGATGAGAATAACTCCCTTGACCAGATTGCTCATAAAAACAAAAAGGGGGATTTGTGGGAACAGCAGTGACGAGCGGTGTGAGCAATCTGGCAGTGCAGGCCTGGAGCCTGACATGGTGGTAGGCCATGCTCAGCATAAGTGCAGAGCCAGCTACCAGTATGCCAAAACAGTGCTGTGCCTGCAGCACTGTAACTAAAACAAGACGCTGGTAACTAGAAACATAGTAAGTTATCTTGGGGACAACAGGACATGCACCTGCATCAACAAACCTCGCGTGTCATCCGTAGTTGGACCAATAATCTGTAATAGTGTGATGTGTGGTCACTCATAGAGGACCAATGAGTCCATGCCAACAAGGCACACCAAGGTTATATAAATTGTAGCAGTTTCCTTGCTACACACCACTTCTTCTTCTCCTGCCTGTCCTATCTCCTTTCCTTCCATGCTTTCCTGTGCCATGCTTTCACCATAGGCCTGAGCCATAGGCCTGCAATACTGGAACAATAAAGGATCAATACCCGATCATATTGGTCAGCCGTATTGATTCCAAGAACCTCCGTCATTGCCAAATCTGGCTAAACCCTCCTCTGGAGATACTCTCAGGGCTAGGGCTCAATGGACCTGCCTGGATGCTGGTTTCTCCTCGTCGTGCAGAGGCTACGAGTTTGCTTGCGTATATGAGAGAGAAGACTTAATAGCAATGAGCTCAATGACAGAGGCTATGGCACGAGCTTCGTCCTCTCGAGCAAGGAGAGAAACAAAAGTGAAGGAGGGGGCAACATGTTTACCAACTGGGGTAATACTTATAGGTTCCTCGACACTGGATTTGAACAATGGGCACTCTTGTAAACCACTGGCTTCAGCCTACAGGAAGCGTGAAGCTGGAATTATGCCATGTTTGGTATTAGCACAAGCATCCCATGCTCTGGGTGTGTGCAGTGCTCCGTGCTGGCCTGGCTAATGACTTGGCCTTTGTTTCCCTCATGAAAGAGGGGGAACTTGTCCACATGCTGGGACAAGATTCAATATCTGGGCATAATGTGCCTTCACCACAAAGGTGTCCAGAGAAGGGCCATGAGGATGAGCAGAGTGCTGGAGCTGCTCTGTTGTGAGGACAGACTGAGAGAATTGGGGCTGTTCAGTCTGGAGAGGAGAAGGCTCCCAGGAGACCTTGTGGTGTTCCAGGATATGAAGGGGGCTCCAGGAATGAGCCTTGAGGTCCCTTCCAACCCTGACAGTTCTGTGATTCTAAGACTGGATGAGGCACTTGGTGCCATGGGTTAGTTGATTGAATGGTGCTGGCTGATAGGTTGGACTTGATGATCTCGAAGGTCTTTTCCAACCTGGTTAATTCTGCAAGATTCCATTAAAATCTCTGGAAAAACTCTGAGCAGCTCACAACAACTAATTCTGAAGAGGGTTTAGGGACTTTCTAGGCTCATTGATCAGTTTTGACACACTTCAAGCAACGGTTACAAATTGCCCTAAAAATCATCACCTCTTTAGAACTCTTAAACCCCATTAAAAAGTGATTGAAATCTTTCAAAAGCTTTAGAACTTCCTAAAACCACCTAAAGCTGCACTCAAATAGCTTTCTTGAAGACTTGGGAAAGTTGATGGATTTTTTAGTTTGCACTCAAAGATCTTTGAAAAATCTGCTTCAAAACAATTGAAATCTCTTCAGAAGTCCTTAAACCCTTCGAGAAACTCCTAAAAGCCTCATTTGGAAGAGATTTTAGCGAGTTCCTGACCTCCTCTCAGTGTTCAACATCCTTCCAAAATGCTTCCGAGGGCTTGAAACTGCCTGAAAAAAACAGCAGCATCTCCCTGAAACTCTTAAAGACACCTAAAAAAATCACCGAAATAGTTCCAAACCTCCCAGAGCTCTCTGGAACCTCCCTGGAGAGGCTTTTAAGTTTCTTTGTAAAGAGCTTTGCAGTGGCTTTAATTTAGAGCTTTTGGATTCTCAACTCTGCAAATAAACCTGAAAAAAAAAAAGAAAAGAAAAAAAAAAAAAGCTCTTCCAAGCTCCTGAGAGCCTCTTAAAGACGTTTCGAAGCTGATGACAATCTTCCAAGAACTCATTTGGAAGAGTTTTAAAGGAGTTGCTGCGCCCCAGCCCTGCTCCTGCCCCGCACCCACAGGCAGGGCGGCGCCGCCCTGGCTGAGAACTACACCTCCCGGCATGCCCCGCGCAGGCCCTCCCGGACCCTTCCCCACTCCGCTCCCTCCGCCCTCGGCGCTCCCCAGCCCTTCAGCCCCACCGGCCCCGCCGTAGCTCACGATCCGGCAGCTGCCGCTCGCCCACCCGCACCCCCGGCACCGCGGCCGGCAGCGGCAGCTCCTCGCTGGCCCTCGGTAGCGGGGAGGGGGAGGAGCTGCCGCGCTTCCGGCGCCTCTGATTGGCTGTTGATGCCCAGTTGTGGGAGGGACTTCCTCTCCGGGCCCAGGGCTGCTTCCGCTCGGCCGGGACGTGGCCGCCGGCGGGGCGGGGCCGCGGCCTCCCTCGCAGCGCTCTGTGCTCGCCGGGAGGCTGCCGGGGCCGGCGGCTGCCTGGGCGCTGAGCTCTTCCTCGGCCTCCTGCTCTGCGTCGCCTCTGTGCCGGCTGCAGGTGGGGTGAGGAATGTGTGGGACTGCGGAGGGGATCCTGAGGCGGGGCTGGAAGCCCCGGGGCTGAGGGTTGTGTGCCGGAGCTCGGGAGGGCTCTGGGGGGTTCCGGGGGGACCTGTGCGGGGCTGGGGGGGCCGGGAGGGTCCGCGGGGTGCAGCGGGGTCCGCAGGGTGGTGCAGGGTTGGTGCGGTAGGAGCTGGCGGTGCTGGGGGAGCCTCTGTGTGGCTGTGGCGTGGGGAGGGGGCGTGAGGAGTCCTGGGGGGATGCGAGGGGGTCCCGGCGGCTGTGGGGGGTTCTGTGTGGTACTGGGGGTCTGTGCTGTTTGGGGGGGGTGTCTGTGTGGTTCTGGGGACCTCTCTGAGGCTGTGGGTAGCTGTGGGGGGGTCTGTGGTGTTGGGGGTCTGTGTCTGGGGGGGGGTCTGTGGGGCAGGGCAGAGGTGTGCAGGGTCCCTGGGTGTCGTCTATGCTGTTTGGGAGGGGTTGCGGGTGTGGATCCGGGCGGGGCATGGGCAGGGGTCGGTGTGTTTGGGGGTCCCCTGTGCTGCTGAAGCCCCCTGCTAGGGGCAGCTGCAGGCCGCCTCTGGCTGCTGCTGTGCTCCAGCCGGAGCCGCTGGTGCCCGGCAGGGGCTGGCCCTGGCCCTGTGCCCTCTGCTCCCTGCTCCCTGCTCCCCTGGCAGCAGAGCTGAGCTGGCAGCGGCGCTCTGGGGGCTGCCAGGGGAGGTGGTGGCAGCCTGGGGGCTGGGGTGCAGCAGAGAGTCCTGTGGGGGAGCCCTGGGGGCTTGGAGCCTTTGTGCTGGCAGCTGCTGGGCAGCTCTGTGCTGAAGGGCAGCACCTGGACTGAGGGCCAGGCCCGGGGGGGAGCCCAGGCTGTGCCCTGGGTGCCGTGGGGGTGCCAGCCGTGGGTGCTGTGCTGAGCCTGAGCTTAGCAGCTCCTGGGGCTGGTGCCAGCTCTGGGGAGGTTTGGGGGTGGTGGCATCCAAGCCCTCTGTGCCCCCCAGCCCCTTCCTGTGGGGCTCTGCTGTGCCCAGCCCTGTGCTGCCACCACTACCTCAAGTGACCCCAGCCCCACTGCAAGGTTTTGGGGACCCTCTTAATTGCAGGATGCCCCCAACCCCCCTGCCCCTATGTGCTGCTCTGCAGGAGGTTCCAGATTCTCCCTCAGGGTGTTTTGTTTTGGGGTCCCCGGCTCCTGAGAAGGACACCCCCAGTTTTGGGGGACTGCCCACCACGTGGGGGCCATTGAGCTCCAGGACACTTTAGCAATGGAAGCTGAAAATGGCCCCAGAAATGCTCCTCTGGACCCATAAAATGTTCCACTGGACTCCAAAATGGCCCTGGGGGACCCCAGAATGAGTCCTGGAACTCAAAGTGTCCCAGCAGGGTGCCCCAGTGGAGCCAAGGACCCTAAAATGGATCCCAGGGAACCTCAAATAGCAGCCTGGGACCAGAGTCCCTGGCACAGGGGCACAGCCCCAGGGCAGCTCAGTCTGACATTGAGTTTCAAGGCAGTGGCAGCACAGAGCCATGGAATCACCTGGGCTGGAAGGGAGCTCCAAAGATCACCCAGTCCAAGCCCTGCAGCCAGCAGGGACATCCTCAGCTGCAGCAGGCTGCCCAGGGCACTGTGCAGCCTCCCCTTGGATATCTCCAGGCATGGCCCCAAGCACCTCCCTGGGCAACCTGTGGCAGTGCTCCAGCAGCCTCTTGGTGCAGAACTTATTCCTCATATCCAATCTCAACCTGCTCTGCTCTCAGCCCAAACCATTGTCCCTGCTCCTGTCCCTGCAGCCCTCTTGTAGCCCCTGCAGGGGCTGGGAGCTGCTCTGAGGTCTCCCTGGAGCCTTCTCCTCCCTCTGCTCAGTTGCACCCTGGGGTAGAACAAGGAGCAATGGATATAAACTGTGGCACAGGAGGTTCCATCTCAACATGAGGAGGAACTTCTTCACTGTGAGGGTCACAGAGCACTGGAGCAGGCTGCCCAGAGAGGTTGTAGAGTCTCCTCTGGAGACTTTCCAGCCCTGTCTGGCTGTGTTCCTGTGCTGGATTCTGTGGCCCTGCTCTGACAGGGGTTGGACTCAAAGATCTCTTTGGGCCCCTTCCAACCCCTGGCATCCAATGATCTTTCTCTTCTTTTTCCTCTCCCTCAAGGCTGCACTTGAGCTCCTCCAACTTGTTCTCCTGGGTATTCTCCTCCAGGGGCTTCTGTGGGGCCATGCTGGGGCTCTGGATCAGCCCTGGGGCCTCGGTGAGTGCCCTGAGGCACAGAGGGAGTGCAGATGGACTGAGGGATGGAGAAAGGGAGGGTCAAGGAGGTGGGAGGGGTTAGTTCAGCAGTGGTGATGGCAGCACCTGACTGCAGAAGCTCAAACACCCAAATGCTGCCTGGCTCAGGACAGTCCCCTGACACCTTCTGACAGCCAACACCACCTGAGCAGGCACACAGGATCCTACCTGCACATCCCACCCCATACCCCAGGGCAGGAGGCACCTGAGGTCTGGCTCCCTCTCTGGGCCCTTTCCTCTGGGCAGGGGCTGCAGGCTTCTCTTTGAGTCACTGTGGAAGAGTTTTTGACTTTTTAAAGAGGTCTTGAGGGGGTTTCAGGCATCTTTGAAGAGTTTTGGGAAGCCAAAAGCTCACTAAAATCTCTCCAGCATGCTGGGAGACAAAGAGAGATTTTAATGCATCCTGAGATGGTTTTAGGAACTCTTAGGAGTTTGGAAAGGATTTTAATGAGGATTTTTTCTGGGCCTTTAGATGTTTGGGAGAGCTGCTGAGGATTTTTAGGGCACTTTTGAAGTTTTTAAGCCTTTTGGAAGCATCTTGAAGACATAAATAAGCCTCAAGAGTCACCAAAGTATCTTCAGAATTAGTGTTTAGGAGTTGTTAAGAGATTCAGAGAGATGTTAAAGAATTCTAAAGGTTTTTGCCAAGTCTTGGAAGGATTTTGATAATCTTTTGAAGCCTTTTGGAAGGGTTTTGAACATGAATGGTCAGGTGCCACGGTGGGACCCCTGGTGCTGCGTCGGCCTTGAGCTGGGTGGGAAGCTCTGCCTGCACTCAGGCCCTGATTCAGCTGCTCAGGTGGCACAGAGAGGGCACTGCAGATTCATTCTCCTCCATCTTGTGTTCATCCTCCTTGTTCTTGTGCTCCTCGTTGCCATCCTCCTCATTCTTGATCTCAGCCTCCTTCTCCTTCTCTTCCTTTTGAGGCTGCACTTCAGCTCCTCCAACTTCTTCTCCAGGGTGTTCTCCTCCAGGCTGTCATCCAGGGGCTACTGTTGGGCCATGCTGGGGCTCTAGATCAGCTCTATTGCCTTGATGACTCTGTGGAGACTCTCAGAGGACACAGAGTGGGTGCAGATGTGCCTATGGACAGGTGGATGGAGGGTCAGGGCTGCAGGGGATAGCAGGGGTTATTGCAGCAGCTGTGTGGCTCTGCCTGGCTCCTACCTACAAGGGTGATGGCAGCAGCTGACCCCAGATGCTCAAACACCCAAATCCTGCCTGGCTCAGGACAGCCTCCAGCATCCAACAGCTCCAGACTGACATTCCCCTGACACCCAACCCAAGCAGGCACCTGGGGGTCCTACCCCTATGCCCCACTGTGGGGCAGGAGTCACCTGAGGTCTCATTCCCTCTCTGTCCCCCTTCATCAGTTCCTGCATGAGGTGGCTGCAGAGTCCCTCCCCACCCCTCATCTATAACCCTTTCCCCTTGGCTTGGTGCTGTTCTTTCAGCCCTCCAGCTCATCCCAGCCTTTAGTCTCAGGCCCCTTCCATTCTTGTGCTCCTGCTTCCAGCCCAGTTCCTTAGATGCTTCCTCAGCCACAACATTTTCCACTGCACTCTTCCAACTCCAGTGGCAATGGGGGTGAGGGACACAGGGCATGGGACAGCAAAGCCACCAGGGACATGGATGGGCTGGTGGTGTTGTGTAGGTGTTCTATCACCTAGAGCACAGCTTCCAGGACAAGATGTAAGCAGGCAAAGATGTTTATTATGTTCCACAGCAAGGTTCTCCAGTCTGTCAGGAGGCACAGGTACTACATCTTCATTGGCTATTTTCCACTGGCATGTGTGTGATTAAGGCATGCAATAGGTCAAAGTAACAAAACATTATTTTAGCACATCCAACCAAATTCTGCCTCATTTATCTCCTTCAGCTACAAGATGTTTACATTCCTCTATGAGTCACAGACCACACACAGTCTTCTCTAATTTGAGCAAAGGCAAATCCCCCTCTGCATTGCCCCTTGTTGTGCTTCTCACGAGAGCACACTGTCCATCGACCTTCTAACACTTTCCACATGCATAAAAGCAAGCAGGGTAAAATTAGCAATGTAACAAAAGCAACTAATAAAATCAGCAATCCAGTTTTGAGAAGAGATTTTATCCATCCAGGTAAGCTCCATCCATGGAAGATCTTCTCCAGTCCAAGAAAGGTCTGGTCCTGGTGAGCCTTCGCTGTTCAATCCATCAGGGTTTATTTGCTGGTGGGTGGAACTGGATTTCTCACACAACACATCTCATCAAAATCTTCACACCCAGACCATGGAGTACTAACAAGAAATCTATGGCAGCCCTGTTCTGTAAAGTAGCATGTCTGATAGACTGATGTTCAGTAGCCAAATCACTTCATATCTCTGATGTGAGATTTTGTTTTGCTAACCAACAGCTCCTTCTGTTGAGCTTTTGCAGCAGCTGCTCTGGGAGTAAGGATGCTTAGCTGCTATTATTTCTCCTTTATGTCACAAATCTCTATCATCCCCACAATTACTTCTCATACTGAGGCTTCTCCTATGTCTGTGAGAGGCCAGCTGGATGTGGTTTAATATCATACTAATATTAGGTGTTAACAGAGTAAGGCATCCCACAGAGCAAGGTCTCTCCTATCATCCTAGAGGGCAAGCCAGGCCAGGCTTGATCCCCACAGATAAGAACAATTCCTGGGGGTAATTTTCTAGGCCAATCAGTACTTGACAGTCCTTTACCTTTTTCTTTCCTATCAGTAACCTTACACCACATGGAATCGTTTCTAAACCTAGGATTTGCTGGAGTGACCTCTTGTGTCCAGGTATTTTTCCTAGGATTCCTTGGATCCATCATTCCTGTGTAACTGCATGCTGGCATTTTTACACTGCCTAAGGTTTCTCTTTCTTGTGGTTCTACATTGACCTTATCCAGGTAATTATTCCAATACTCATTTCCTCAATGCATTGGCATATTGGTTTTACATTTTATTTTGGGCAACTGTGAAGTAGTTTCCTTTATTATCTCTGAGGGATCAGCTAATGGGATTGCTACCAGACATGTATGAAATGGTTGTTCTGGCTGTGCCATGGAGGCACAAAAACTAGTTTGAATCAAGGCCTTTACTAAGGTTCCCCATATATTGTTACTTTTCCATGGAATTAGTTTGGAAGGGTGGTACTCAGTTAATGGATAACTCAGTGTTATGGTAGTTGTCACAGAGGGTATCAGAAGCTTCATCATTCTCTGGTCTCAGGAATCTTGTGTCGCTTCCTTAGAAGGTCTGGTGGAACACTTTGTGCTGGGATCCACTTGGGTCCTGAGTCTGTTCAAGCACAAGCATATCCCTTTCCCCACAAGGGCCTTCCCATTTGCCATCATGCAGAGACTTTATGTAGACCTTGGCTTTCTGGGGACTCCCTGTAAGAGCTTTGGACTGCAGTGAAGCAAAATGAGAATGAATTATCGCCGTGTCTGCTGCTGTAAGAGAAAGAAAATTCAGTACATAAAATGCTTTATTGAGTCTGTTCTGAGGACTTTCCCCAACCATTCCCCTTTGTGTTTTTCTAACCCTTCTTTCAATGTACAGTGAGTGCATCCCACAACTGCTGGAGCTGTAGGGGATTTGAGATGCCAGTCAGATGTGTTATGCCCCATTGCTTTAAAAACTCTTCAGTTCTCTGAGGGATATATCCAGGAGCATTATCAGATTTGATAGTGTGAGGAATTCCCAGTACTGCAAATGCTGAAAGCCAATGTCTAATAACATCCCTGCTTTTCCCCCTGTATGCACTGTGGCCCAGAGTGCTCCTGAAAAAGTATCAACAGGAGCATGAGTGCATTTCCTGAATGTGAGTGGCATCTGTTAGCCATAGCTGTAGAGCTTGTAGCCCAGGTGGGCTGGTCCCTGTTCGAGTTGAAGGGGCAAAGGCTTGGCAGTCTGGGCAGGCAGGAACAATTTATTTTGCTTGTGTCCATGAGAGGGCAAATTGTTTTCTCAGAGCTTTAGCACCCTGATGAAAGAAGTCATGAGACAACCTAGCTTGTAATAAAATCTGAGGTGTTGGAGAGAGATGCAGAGGAAATGTAAGTGTTGGATGATAGGTTGGACTCAATGATCTCAAAGGTCTTTTCCAACCTGGTTAGTTCTATTTTGCTCTATTCTGTTCCTTCTGTAATAAATCCTGGAACGTTTGTATGACTTCTGAAATGCATGACATAAAAAGGATGTTCTTGATATGCTAATAAATTCCACACATTTTTAAACAAGAAAAATAATTGTTCATTTGCAATGTACTTAAGCCAGGATTTCTCTGGGAATCACATTAGCAACCTATTGTGAGTCAGTAACTACATTTAAAGGAAATTTTTCCCATTTAAAAAAAGCCTGAATCACATTATATAGCTCCACAATTTGTGGTGAGCCTTGAACTGAAAAGATTTCTTGTTTCCATTCTTTGTGTTCCTGACAGACTATGGCAGCCTTGCCTAATTTTCCAGAGCCATCAGTAAGCGCTGTTGGACCTTCCACAGGTGGCACCAATGGCTTGGACACTAACACAATGTCCTTGCAAAAATTCAGTAATTTGTGATGGAAAATGTATCTCAATTTTTCCTGGATAACCTTCCAAGGCTACCTGTAAAGATAAACTATTTGCTTGACATCAATCTAAATAATCAGCAGTTATGGGATGGTTCTTGTCCGGAGAGTTGTAAAATTCTTTTACAGCTTTTTATGCTATCATCTGACATCACTTCGGTTTTAGCATCAGTGGTCTTTTGGGGTTGATTTGGCAAAAAAATCCATTCTAGGATAATGAAAGGATCAGTCAGGGATGATATCCACTGGCCTACAAGTCCATAAGTTGGCAAAGAGTCACAAAACCAAATAGAATAGAATTAACCAGGTTGGAAAAGACCTCAAAGATCATCAAGTCCAACCTATCGCCCAACACCATCTAATCAACTAAACCATGGCACCAAGTGCCTCATCCAGTCTCTTCCTAAACACCTCCAGGAATGGTGACTCCACCACCTCCCTGGGCAGCACATTCCAATGGCCAATCCCTCTTTCTATGAAGAACTTTTTTCTAACATCCTGCCTGAACCTCCCCTGGCACAGCTTGAGAAATAACAGAACAGGAGAAATAACAGAACAGGATGATCAGTGTGTCGCCTGTGAACTTTCCTTTGTCTCAAAGCTCTTTCAGTTTGGGAAACAGCCTGCTCAGCTTCAGCAGTTAACTGCCAGGGTGATAACAAAGCTTTGTCACCCTTCAACAAATCCAAAAGTGGAGTGAGTTCAGTATTAGTAATCCCTAAATATGGACGTATCCAATGTGTTGTTCCTAGCAATTTCTGCGAAGCAGTCGCATTGTTTGCAGCAATGTCCAATGTAATATTTTGTGGTTCAATGGTTTGATCTAAAATTTTCCAACCTAGGTACTTCCAGGGAGGAATTGTTTGAGTTTTGTCTGAAGAAGTCCTCTTCTTTGTAAAGCTTCTTGTGTTTGCAGAGCTATTTGTTGTAACTGAGTTTTGTCTGAAGCTGTGACAAGTTTATCATCCATGTAATGCAAACAGAAACGATCTGGAAACAATCTTCTTATTTCATGGAGAGCTTTAGCTACAAGTTTCTGACAAATACTTGGACTGTTTTTCATTCCTTAGGGTAGAACTTTCCATTGGGATCTCTGTAAAGGTTCTGAGTTATTGATGGAAGGAATAGAAAAAGCAAATTTGTGTCTGTCCTGTGGATTAAGAAAAATAGTGAAAAAACAGTCCTTTAGATCTATGACTATAATGTCCCAGGCCTTAGGTGTCACAGTGGGTGAAGGCATTCCCAGTTGTAGAGGTCCTGTATCTTCTATGACTTCATTTATTTTTCTTGTATCATTCTCCAGGTTCTGTTCTTCTTTTTTATTGCAAAAACTGGGCTGTTCCAAGGACTGGTTGAGGGTACAATGTCTCCCTCTTGTAGTTGTTCCTGTGCTAGGTTTTTAAAGTGTGAGTTTTTCCTCACTAAGAGGCCACTGATCCACCCACAGTGGTGTTTCAGTAAGCCAAGTGAGCTTTGGTGCTGTAGGAAAGGAGATTGTTGAACCAATGACCCCTACAAAAACTGTGAAGTGGTGCTAATAGTAACATTCCAGTGTGGCAGAACACCTCATCCCCAGAGATTTATGAGTGCTGTGGAGACACATGGTTGAATGGTGGCAATCTGCCCTTCTGGAGTCACAATTTGGACATACAAGGCACTGTGCTATGCCACTGCTGCACCTCCAGTGCCAGAGAGTGCATCTGAAGTTTTCATCAAAGGCCAGGAACTTGGCCAGTCCTGTGCTGAAATAATGATCACATCAACTCCTGTGTCAATCATGCCACAAATTGGAATCTTGGAAGGTTTTGCATTTTTAAGTAGAAGTTGGCAGAAGTTGGCCTTTTAGTAGTTGAAGTTTGAGTCCAGTATATTTGAGGCTTTCCTGTGGCTCCAAAGTCAGCTGTTCCTCTTTTTTCCTCCTACATTGCTAACTTGATTTTTGAAAGGCACAAGCTGTGTGATAACGCTTCCTGATGGAAGAAAGACAGGAGGGGTTGGAGTCCACACTAAGGCTTGTAGTTGACCTACAAAATCAGAATCAGTAACACCAGGCAGTACCGATAGTCCTTGTAAAGTAGCACTTGAATGCCCTATCAGCAAGGCACTCAGTCCTCTACCAATTGGACCATATGTGTTTAGTGGCATCTTATGCACACTGTAGTCTCTTATTGTAACTGATTGCGCTGTGGCAAGATCCAGTCCAGCACTCCTCTCTGTGGCTGAGAGGGAAGAGTTAATGATTGTCTGAGGCCAGGATTTTGTATCCTTGCACGCCCCCTCCCTGTGCTCTGTTGCCTGTTTCCCGTCATCACTGGTAAGGGATTTCTATTGTGGTTTGAGCCTTACCTGGGACTTAAGAGCTCAGATGGTGGCAAGGCTGAGAATCCCTCCCCTGCTCCCCCCTCCTCCCTCCCAACAGAGAGGGGAAAAAAAAGAAAGGGAAGGAGCAAATCCACCAAGAAATAATTTGGAGTCGGCTTGGAAGTAGAGAGGTAAAGAGTTCTCTTTAAACTAGATATATATATATATATATATATATTAAAAAATAGCAGATAAGGTTCACAAGGGGCAAGGAACAAGGATGGAGGGGAGGGGAAAATAAACAAGAATACAAAACCAGTCTCTGAAGAGGCACGGAGGCAGCAGGGAGAAGGATCAGGCCTGACCACGTGGCAGAGGAGCAGGAAGGCAGCTGCAGTAGCTCTCATCCGGGAATGGCAGGAACCAAGACCTAATGGCTGGGCAGGGAGGGGGAATGGAACAGGCTCAGTTTCCCAGGGGGAAAAACACCCTGCAGGGAGGGCAGAGGACTTGCAAGTCCTTCCCCCCTGTTTTCAGGATGGGTGTAACCCATCACACCCATAGATACTGAATTTAGACCGACACTGATTAGAGAGCTGGTCCTGCCTCTGGCGTGTAAAGCAAAAGGCATTTTGCTGATAGTCAGCAGGCCGTTGTGTTGTATTACACTTCTGGCTCTGATGTCCCTTTGTGACAGTTTCAGGCTGTGCCTTTAAGAAAGATAGCTGCAGATTCCCCAGCTGAATAGTTGGGTGTAAAAAGGAAAACAATCACAATAATTCTGAATGAATTTTGTTGGTAGATGAGTGGGATGTGGTTGTACAAGCTTACATTGTTCCAGGTTGAGGCAGAGCCTCCCTTGCCTCCCACTGGGGCAGAAAAAACAAGACTGGAACAAACAGATTGCAGAAGTGGTGGAAGGTTGAAATGGAAAAGCAGAGAATGTTTTACAGAGAACCACAAGCACAGTGACAAAAGGAGATCCCAAAGCATACCCAGAAGCATCCCAACATTCTCCTCTCCCCACCTGAGAGTATACCCAAAACCCCCAGGGCTTGCTCTTTCCTCTCCCTCCACTGTTAAGCTAATCTCAGCTGGCTAGGTCTGAGACTGCCCTTCCCCCTTCTCCTCCTGGCATTAGGCCTGACCAGGCCCAAGAGGCTACAAGATGACTCCCTCCTCCATTACCAGATAGGGAGCATCTCCACAGGAGCAGTGAGGGAAGAAAGAGAAAGTGTAAGACCTTGCTGGTGGTTTTATAGGGAGCAGGACATTATGGGATGAAATACACAGCTTCCTGTGTCCACCCTCTGGGATGGACCCTCGGGACACCGGGGGTGTGTCTTATGTGGCCGCAGCAGGGGGCACCCAGCCCAAACTGCCACATACATTTTTCGGTCACTCTCACTCCATCTCTCTGTGCTGGCATAGATGCTGCTCTGGGACAGAGACTGCTTATCATCTAATGACCTTGGGATAAGCATTGCCAGCTTTCTAACAACACTTTTGAGCGAACTAAAAAAAATCCCTCTAACATTTCCCCTTTTCTCCTTTCTTCTAATTAACCAGAGGGGAAAAGGAGGGAGAGGTTGAGGGGGAGCAGGGCAGTATCCTCCTGCCCAAGGAGGATTTCTGTGCTGTTTGCCTCTTTTTTTGATAAAACCCCCTGCATACTCTTGTCCCTACTGTGTATTTTGTCTATTCATTGCATTCCATTCTTGCTTGTAAAATGCAGCATCTTCACTAGCTTCTCCAGCTGACTGCAGCTGAGCTTTTGTTTGCTGTGGATGAGTTAAACTATCACACCCTTCTGTCCACAGTTAAAACATGTTGGAGAACTTTTAAGAGCTGTGGCTCAGAGCCACTGTGGGAGCTGCATTAGCAGCCATGGCCTCTACATCTATGCTGTAGTGTTTAGTTTCTGGCACACTTCGATCAACTCTACCATCATAGGTTCATTTAAGGGCAGTATCATTTCCTTACACTCTGCATTTGCATTCTCCATGGCAAGCGCCTTGAGAAAAGTTTCCTTTGCCTCCTCATGGTTGACTTGTTTGTCTATGGCATCCTTTAATCGCTCTGTGAAATGGAGAGAAGTTTCTGATGGACCTTGTTTAATAGATGTGAATTTTAAAGTAGGCTTCCTCAAATCAGGACCATGTCCTAATGCTTGCTGTGCCAGCTATTTACTTGGAGAGTTCTACACATTGGCCCCAGCAACCCCAGGCAGTGCTACAGGCTGGGGTCAGTGGCTGGAGAGTGGCCAGGCAGAGAGGGACCTGGGGGTACTGGTTGACAGTAGGCTGAACATGAGCCTGCAGTGTGCCCAGGCAGCCAAGAAGGCCAATGGCATCCTGGCCTGTATCAGAAAACAGTGTGGCTAGCAGGAGCAGGGAGGTCCTTCTGCCCCTGTACACTGCACTGGTTAGGCCACACCTGGAGTCCTGTGTCCAGTTGTGGGCCCCTCAGCTTAGGAAAGATGTTGAGATGCTGGAAGGTGTCCAGAGAAGGGCAACAAGGCTGGGGAGGGGTCTGGAGCACAGCCCTGTGAGGAGAGGCTGAGGGAGCTGGGGTTGCTTAGCCTGGAGAAGAGGAGGCTCAGGGGAGACCTTCTTGCGCTCTACAACTACCTGAAAGGAGGTTGTAGCCAGGTGGGGGTTGGTCTCTTGTCCCAGGCAAGCAGCACCAGAACAAGAGGACACAGTCTCAAGCTGCACCAGGGGAGGTTTAGACTGGATGTTAGGAAGAAATTCTACACAGAGGGAGTGATTGCCCATTGGAATGGGCTCCCCGGGGAGGTGGTGGAGTCACCATCATTGGAGGTGTTTAGGAGGAGATGTGATAGGGTGCTTGGTTTAATGGTTTAATTGATTAGGTGGTGTTGGATTCAATGATCTTGATGGTCTCTTCCAACCTGGTTTATTCTGTTCTAATTTCTGGGTGCCAGATCATTTGGGTCTGTCTGGGTCTAACAATTGTGCATCTGTTACATCACATAAAGGATCTCCTTGTGGTCTTTTTTCATTTTCAGTTGCTGCTGTGTGGCAAAAGCTACTTAGTATCGAAAACAGCCAACTGCATCGGTGTTAATATTACTCTGACAGTTGTGGTGGTATCAAAAGGTGTTAAGATTGGCGAAAAAGCAGTTTGTGAAAGACTCTGAGTGTAAGGGGAGTTGAGACCACGTTCAGTAACTGTTTTCCTTAAATCTCGCATTAGTGGCTGTGACAGTTTAGGCTGTGCCTTTAAGCTAGCTGCACAGTTGCATGTAAAAAGGCAAACAAAAGATTGTTCCAAACAAATTTTGTTGGTCAGATGTGAAATGTACCCTAGCAATATCTCACATTCTCCTCTCATTCCCTCTTTCTGCTGGCTTGCTGGCTGCTTCGCTGAAGGACACTTATCAGCTACACTTGAGATAAGCATTACTAACGTCTTAATGACACTTTGAGCTAACTGAAATTCCCCTAACATCTCTCCTTTTCTCTTTTCTTCTAATTAACCAGAGGGAAAAGGGAGGGAGAGGTTGGGGGGGAGGTGAGGTGGAGTCATCCTGCCCAAGGGGGATTTCTGTGTTGTTTTCTCTTTGTAAACCCTGTGTATTTTGTACATATTCACTGCATTCCATCATTGCTTGTAAAATACAGCTTTCATTTTGCTTCCCCGACTGAGTTCAGCCAAGCTTTTGTTGCTGTGGGTGGGTTAAACCGTCCCAGTGGCCATCCCACTGGTTCAAAACCAGCATTACCCTGTGCATGGATATACACAGGAAGAGCTATGAAGTCTTCTCCTGTCTCTTCAAGTGCACACATTCCGTTTTTCCAAGTCGCAACAAGATCACAAACTACTGTTGAATGTAAACATGGGGAGGTGTCAGAGGTGTTACAAGATAGTTGCAGAGGTTCAGCAGGCTGCTGGTGCAGGGGGGCTGTGGGCTGTTGAGGCTGAGGGTGAAGCAGGGGTGCCAGCAGGGGGGCTGTCGGTGGCGCTAGCAGTGGGGTGGTAACGTGCTGCTCTTGCTGTTGGACAGGTGCCGGCGCTTGCATCAGCAGCTCCTCTGTTAAGGGTGCAGGCAGGCTTAATGCCTCAGAGCAGGGAGGAGGAGGGGGGAGGGTGTGTGTGGATGTCGAAGAAGAGCTTTGTTCTGGTGGTGTAGCTTTAGTAGCTGTAGTAGCTTTATGATCCTCTGCTAATATCTCTAAGGAATCAGTCTCCATGTTGTAAGGGAAGACAGCAATTTCCTCTCCTTTTGTGACCACCTCGAACAAAGCCTTCCCTCCCCCCCTCCCCAACAGAGCCTTCCCTCCCCCGCTCCCCAACAGAGCCTTCCCTCCCCCGCTCCCCAACAGAGCCTTCCCTCCCCCGCTCCCCAACAGAGCCTTCCCTCCCCCGCTCCCCAACAGAGCCTTCCCTCCCCCGCTCCCCAACAGAGCCTTCCCTCCCCACTCCCCAACAGAGCCTTCCCTCCCCCCCTCCCCAACAGAGCCTTCCCTCCCCCCCTCCCCAACAGAGCCTTCCCTCCCCCCCTCCCCAACAGAGCCTTCCCTCCCCCCCTCCCCAACAGAGCCTTCCCTCCCCGCTCCAGTGTCGAAACCTGAAAAGCATTCTGCGCATTACAGCCTTCAGCATTCCCTCTAAGCCATACAAGCAATGAGGAAAGTTTCCTCTCATCATATGTTACTGCTCTTTTTTCACAGTAATGACTCCCAGTATCAAGTTCTCCTCTTCTGTTATGTGATTCCCCATTATGTGCTCACCAAAAGGAGGCTCCAACCCCCAGGGAGGCTCCAGCCACCCACCTTCCCCAGCTGCTCACCTCTGCTTTGCAGTTCCACAGATTCTTCTCTTTATTCTTTTCTTCTTTCTTATTTTTAATGTCCTCTCATGCTCCGCTTTTTCGTCTCTTGTGCCTTTCACACTTCTGGGTCTTTCCTCCTTCTTCCCCCTTCCCCCCCTCCCTTCCCCCTTCCCCCCCTCCCTTCCCCCTTCCCCCCCTCCCTTCCCCCTTCCCCCCCTCCCTTCCCCCTTCCCCCCCTCCCTTCCCTTTCCCCTTCCCCCCTCCCCTCCCTTTCCCCTTCCCCCCCTCCCTTCCCTTTCCCCTTCCCCCCTCCCTTCCCCCTTCCCCCCCTCCCTTCCCCCTTCCCCCCTCCCTTCCCCCTTCCCCCCTCCCTTCCCCCTTCCCCCCTCCCTTCCCCCTTCCCCCCCTCCCTTCCCCCTTCCCCCCCTCCCTTCCCCCTTCCCCCCCTCCCTTCCCCCTTCCCCCCCTCCCTTCCCCCTTCCCCCCCTCCCTTCCCCCTCCCCCCCTCCCTTCCCCCTCCCCCCCTCCCTCCCCCCTCCCCCCCTCCCTCCCCCCCCCCCCCCCCCCCCCCCCCCCCCCCCCCCCCCCCCCCCCCCCCCCCCCCTCCCCTCCCCCCCCCCCCCCCCCCCCTCCCCCCCCCCCCCCCCCCCCCCCCTCCCCCCCCCCCCCCCTCCCCCCCCCCCCCCTCCCCCCCCCCCCCCCCTCCTCCCCCCCCCCCCCCCCCCCCCTTCCCCCCCCCCCCCCCCCTCCCCCCCCCCCCCCCCCCCTCCCCCCCCCTCCCCCCCCCCCCCCCCCCCCCCCCCCCCTCCCCCCCCCCCCCTCTCCCCCTCCCCCCCCCCCCCCCCCCCCCCCCCCCCCCCCCCCTCCCCCCCCCCCCCCCCCCCCCCCCCCCCCCCCTCCTCCCCCCCCCCTCCCCCCCTCCCCCCCCCCCTCCCCCCCTCCCCCCCCCCCTCCCCCCCCCCCCCCCCCCTCCCCCCCCCCCCCCCCCCCCCCCCCCTCCCCCCCCCCCCCCCCCCTCCCCCCCCCCCCCCCCCCCCCCCCTCCCCCCCCCCCCCCCCCCCTCCCCCCTTCCCTCCCCCCCTTCCCTCCCCCCCTTCCCTCCCCCCTTCCCTCCCCCCCTTCCCTCCCCCCCTTCCCTCCCCCCCTTCCCTCCCCCCCTTCCCTCCCCCCCTTCCCTCCCCCCCTTCCCTCCCCCCCTTCCCTCCCCCCCCTTCCCTCTCCCCCCTTCCCTCCCCCCCCTTCCCTCTCCCCCCTTCCCTCCCCCCCCTTCCCTCTCCCCCCGTCCCTCCCCCCCTTCCCTCTCCCCCCTTCCCTCTCCCCCCTTCCCTCCCCCCCTTCCCTCCCCCCCTTCCCTCCCCCCCTCCCTCCCCCCTTCCCTCCCCCCCTTCCCTCCCCCCTTCCCTCCCCCCTTCCCTCCCCCCCCTTCCCTCCCCCCCCTTCCCTCCCCCCCCTTCCCTCCCCCCCCTTCCCTCCCCCCTCTCTTCCCCCCTCTCTTCCCCCCTCTCTTTCCCCCCCTCTCTTTCCCCCCCTCTCTTTCCCCCCCTCTCTTTCCCCCCTCTCTTTCCCCCCCTCTCTTTCCCCCCCTCTCTTTCCCCCCCTCTCTTTCCCCCCCTCTCTTTCCCCCCCTCTCTTTCCCCCCCTCTCTTTCCCCCCCTCTCTTTCCCCCCCTCTCTTTCCCCCCCTCTCTTTCCCCCCCTCTCTTTCCCCCCCTCTCTTTCCCCCCCTCTCTTTCCCCCCCTCTCTTTCCCCCCCTCTCTTTCCCCCCCTCTCTTTCCCCCCCTCTCTTTCCCCCCCTCTCTTTCCCCCCCTCTCTTTCCCCCCCTCTCTTTCCCCCCTCCCTCCTTCCTCCCCCCTCCTTCCCCCCCCCCCCCCCCCTCCTTCCCCTTTCCCCACTCCAGGAACACCACCAGGGTAAAAGGCAATCAATTAATCTCACAGAGAGTGACCTGAAGGCTACCATTTGTGAGGCTGACAAGCAGGAGCATCTCTGCAACCCTGTGAAAGTGAAATCTCTTGGTGGTGCAAGTGGGAGTCACAAGGAATAGTTGCTCAAGGTGCACATTGGGGAGTCACCATTTGTTGTCATATAGAAGGTGGATTCACCCTGAGCACAGCTTCCAGGGCTGTCCTTTCAGCCCTCCAGCTCATCCCAGCCTTTAGTCTCAGGCCCCTTCCATTCTTGTGCTCCTGCTTCCAGCCCAGTTCCTTAGATGCTTCCTCTGCCGCAACATTTTCCACTGCACTCTTCCAACTCCAGTGGCAATGGGGGTGCGGGACACAGGGCATGGGACAGCAAAGCCACCAGGGACATGGATGGGCTGGTGGTGTTGTGTAGGTGTTCTATCACCTAGAGCACAGCTTCCAGGACAAGATGTAAGCAGGCAAAGATGTTTATTACGTTCCACAGCAAGGTTCTCCAGTCTCTCAGGAGGCACAGGTACTACATCTTCATTGGCTATTTTCCACTGGCATGTGTGTGATTAAGGCATGCAGTAGGTTAAAGTAACAATATAACAATAACAACACATCCAACCAAATTCTGCCCCATTTCTCTCCTTCAGCTACAAAATGTTTACATTCTTCTCTGAGTTACAGACTAAACATAGCCTTCTCTAATTTGAACAAAGGCAAATCTTCCCCTACAGGCTGGGAATGAGGGAAGGTCCTGGGAGTGGTGAGGCAGGAGTTAGACCTTGTCCCTCCAAAAAGGGAACAGCATAAAGGGCCCAGCTGAAAAATATGTGTGCAGGAGATGCCAGAATCTGGCAGCATTTCAGGAACTGAAAGGAGTGAATTGTGCTGCAGCTCTGCTTGTGTCAGCTGGGAGATCACCAACAGCCCATGGGCACTGTGCCCTCCCATGAAACCTCATTTTCTCTTGCGGATGTGGAAGGGTGGCTCCAGGAGAGCTCCAAAGGGAAAGCTGAGAGCAGGGGGCAGGGAGAGAAGGAACCAAAAACCTCTTGAATGAGGCTTTTTAGGCTGCCTGTGTGTGGATGGTGCTGGAGGGGTCAGGTTTGGCCAGGAAACAGAGACTCCTCCAGCACCACAGTGAGGGCTGAAGAGGTTTTGCAAGAAGCATGAACATCCCCTTCTGTGTGCCCTCAGGGTTTCCCTGATCTTCTCTGAGGAGTGACCAGCACAGAGATTGTCCTGGCCAGGGCCCTGCTGGCCAGATGTGCCTGCAGGGTAGAGCTGAGCACAGAGTGGGGGGTGTCTGTGAGTAGGGCCAGGGAGAAGAGCTGGGGCCAGAGCAGCAGCTCCTGGCAAATGCATCTGCAGGCAGCAGAGTCCTAGGCAAGCAGTGGGAGGAAGCTGCAGACAAGGCCTGAGAGAAGCTGGCTGGAGGCAGCTGTCTTGTGATGCTGCCCTGCAGCTGTGTGCTGGGCAAGGAGCTGAGTCTGTGCTTCTTCCGCAGCCCTGGCTGTGAGCTGTGCCTGTGCTGCTGGGCTTGGGAGCTGCCCCCAGCAAGGCTCAGCTCTGCTGCATGGTCCTGGGCAGTGCTGAGCCATCCCTTGCAGCTCAGTGCTCTCCTCTGAGCCCTTTTCTATTCTCCATCAGGGGCTGTGTCCTCTCTCCATCAGCCCTGCCCCTTTGGCCTGGGCAAGAGCAGAGTTTGCAGATCTGCCCCTTGGAACAGCTCAGCAGGTAAAGAATCCAGAATGGCACAACAGTAGGACCCCAGCCCACTGCTGCTCCATGTGGCACCTTCCAACCTCCTCCAGCCCCTCCTGCCCACCACATTTCACTTCTCTAGGGGCTCTGAGGGCCATCAGCTGTGGTGGGAGTCTGGGGACCCCCCAGGTGGGTGGGTGTCAGTTGTGTGGAAGGAGGCAGTAATTAGGGTTGGGATGTGGAGGGTGGGCAGGAGAGGGTTGGAGGTGGTTTGGTCTTCCTGGGTCAGTGCCATTGCCTCCATTGTCTGAGCCAGGAGAGAAAGGACCTCCCTAGTGCCTCTGGGCCTGGGATCAGGGGGGATAAGACTTTTCCATAAGCACCAGGGTGGTTTAGTGGGTTCTGGGGTTCAGGAATCAGCACACACCTCACAGATGCTGTCCAGGCACAGCTTGCTTTTACTGAAAGGCAGATCAGGTTATGTGACATTGGAGCAAGGCACAGAGAGGGAGTGAGGCCCCGAGAGCGCAGCACAAAGTGGGAGCAAGGCAAAGGTCACTGACAGCTTCGGTGTCCCTGTGGCACTGGGTGGGATTGGTGCAGCTGCTCTCTCCTCCACCAGAGATTGTGGGTTTACATAGAGTCAGTGTCCTGTGACACCAGGCTGGGCTGTGCCAGGAGGCTGGGCTGAGGAGAACAAAGCTCCTCCCTGCTGCACAATGTGTTACAGAACCCACTCTGGTTTCCATAGTTTCAGACTTAGCCAACTGGTTTGGCCACATCTGGCCAAGCAGAGATTAACCTATTCCTACCACACCAGGGCATCTCAGCACCCCCAGCACAGGAACCTGGGGTCTCAGCACAGGTATTAGAGGTCTGACCTTTCACCGTGGCAAGCACGGGGGTTTGAGAGCCTCTCTCCATTCCTTGCCCCAGCTGAATGTGGGGAGGTGTTGGGTGTCAGGGACTGTCATGACCCAGGCAGGATCTCAGGGTTTGAGCTCCTGGGGTCAGGTGCTTCCATCTTCCCTAAGGCACAGAGGTGAGCCCTTGCCCCACCAGCATGGCCTCAGAGGAGGACCTGGACAAAAACTGTGAGGAAAAGAAGCACCCAGAGAACAATTTGGAGCAACCAATGTGCAGCCCCAAGGAAGAGGAGGATGACGATGACAAGATAGGTGACAATGTTGAGTGTGAGGAGGAGGAGAACAATGAGGATGAAGATGACCAGGATAAGGAAGAAGAGGAGGAGTATGATCAAGAGGATGAAGCCATGGCACCCCTCTCTGTGCCTCCCAAGCAACTGAATCAGTGCCCTGAGTGTGGGCAGAGCTTTTCCCCTGGCTCAGAGCTGGTGGAGCACCACTGCCCCCAGCCTGGCATCAGGCCCTGTGTCTGTGGTGACTGTGGCAAGAAGTCCACTCAGAGCTCCACCCCAACACAGCACTGCCGCACCCACACCAGTGAAAAATTTGTCACCTGTGCTGCCTGCAGCCAGAGCTTCGGCTGCAGCTCCAACCCCACCCTTCATTGCCTCACCCACACTGGAGAGAAGCCCTATGTGTGTGGGCACTGTGATAAGAGATTCACTGATAAATCCTCCCTGATGAAACATTGCCGTGTCCACACTGGTGAGAAACCTTTCACTTGTGATGCCTGCGGCAAGCGCTTCAGCCAGCGCTCCAACCTCGTCCAGCACCGTCGCATCCACACCAATGAGAGGCCCTACAGTTGCACTACCTGCGGCAAGCGTTTCAACAGCAGTTCAAGCCTCACCAAGCACGGCCGCATGCACTCTGGTGAGAAGCCCTTCACCTGTTCTGACTGTGGTCAGCACTTCAGCCAGCGCTCCAACCTCACCCAGCATCGCCGCATCCACACCAACGAGCAGCCCTACAGTTGCGCCGCCTGTGGCAAGAGCTTCAACAGCCCTTCAAGCCTCACCATCCACCGCCGCATGCACTCCGGTGAGAAACCCTTCACCTGCTCTGACTGTGGCCAGAGCTTCAGCCAGTGCTCTAACCTCGCTCAGCACCGCCGCGTCCACACTGGTGAGAAGCCCTACGCATGTGAGGACTGTGATAAGAGATTCACTTACAAGCCTTCTCTCACAAACCATCGTCGTGTCCACACCGGGGAAGAGGCCTTCATTTGTGGTGACTGTGGCAAGAGCTTCAGCCGCAGCTCCACCCTCTCCATCCACCGCCGGATCCACACTGGAGAGCATCTGTTCCCCTGCGCTGACTGTGGCAAGAGCTTCACCCTGAGCTCCACTCTCCTCCAGCACCGCCTCATCCACAGCGGTGAAAAACCCTACAGCTGCTCCACCTGTGGCAAGAGCTTCAACAGTAGATCAACCCTGGCCCAGCACCGCCGCACCCACACTGGTGAGAAGCCCTTCACCTGCAGTGACTGTGGCAAGAGCTTCAGCCAGCGCTCTAATCTCTCCCAGCATCGCCGTATCCATGCCTGTGACCAGCCCACACTGGGCAGCAGGCACAAATAGACTCATCCTGGGTCTGTTGGGATAATTGTGAGCCTCTCGAAACGGCCTTTCCAGGAGATGGAACCAGGATCACCTCTTTTCCACCTGCATTTCTCAAAGGCTGGTGGCTCCAGCAGGAACAAACTCCTCCTGCCCTTCCAAACAACAATTAGTGGTGATGAGAATAATTATGGTGATGAGCTGGCACAGCTAGAGCTGCCATTGGAGCTGGATTGAGCTTTGCCAGGGTTTGTCTGGTTCTTCCCCAATGCTTTGGGTCTCCCTCAGGTAAAAAAAAAAAATACAAACCCTCTCCATTGCCCAGTTGTGTCAATAAAAACACAAAGTTACCACATCCTCTCTTTTTTGCTTTTGTTTTCCCACCATGCTCAAATGTTGAGGGCATTTGGTCTCTAGGAATGGGGCTGGAGCCATGTGCCCAATTCTGGAAGGTCAAAGTGAGATTCTTGGAAGAGTCCTGAGAGTGCCTTGCTGGGGGCAGTCTCAGGAGCATGACAGAGGGTTTTTGTCAGGGGTCTGAAGACATCTTAGATGTTTGGGGACCTGGAGGGTTCTAGGATTGACTTTGGGGATCTTTGGAGGGTGTAGGGGGAATCTCAAAGAGGTCTTTGAAAGCACTCAGAAAGATTCTGTCAGATTTCTACTAAGGGGTTCTGCTGTTTTCCAGCAGGATCAGGGCTTCCCCCTAGCTCAGTAGTGTTCCTGATGACCTGCTGACCTCAGGCTTTCCACCCACCCAGAAATCAGAAGAGAGTTTAAGAACTTTTAGGAGCTTCATGAGTGTGAAGAGTTGAATCATTCTGAGAAACAATGATGTGCCTCACCACAGTGCCCACTGAGTGCTGCTGTACCAGACATGTTGGCTCGATAGCTGGTCAGCACCACTGCTTCTGGACAGCACCGCTTGGTTTGTGAGCTTCTGCTTGGCTTTTCGCCTTGCTTTCGGGGCTTTACGGGTCAGGAAGACTCCTGGGGGGCAGGGATTGAGGCGGGATCATGCTCTCGTGAGCGTGCGCAGGAACGGGAGCCTGACGTCAGCCACGGGAGGTTTAAATCCTGACCAGGCTGCACGCGCGGTGCCAGTTTGGCTCCAGAGCCTTGCAGCTGCTGGCAAAAAAAAAAAAAAAAAGATTTATTTGGGGTTATTTTGTTTTCAATCCAACGTTGCACCATGGTGGTTACTCAGACAAAGGGTAGCAAAACAGCATCTACCTAGACAGAGCTATTTCATCAGCATGCTGCAGTCCAGGCTGCCAGCTGCAGAGAGTGCTTCAGCCTGGCACTTGGAATAGAGGGGGAAGGAGAGAACACCTGTGTCAGGTGTGACCAGAAGAGCTTTCTCCTCAGCCTGGTGGCTGAGCTGAAGGAGGAGGTGTCTAGGCTCAGGTCAATAAGGGAAAGCGAAAGGGAGTTAGATTTCACAGTATCACAGTAACTAAGGTTGGAAGAGACCCCAAGGATCATCAAGTCCAACCTGTTCCAACAGACCTCACAACTAGACCATGGCACCAAGTGCCACGTCCAATCTCCCCTTGAACACCTCCAGGGACGGCGACTCTACCACCTCCCTGGGCAGCTCATTCCAATGACGAATGACTCGCTCAGTAAAGAACTTTTTCCTCACCTCGAGTCTAAACCTCCCCTGGCACAGCTTGAGAGAAGCTGTGGGAGAAGGCTCTGCAGATCTCCCCTGCTGAGGGAAGGGTCCCTGGAAACGGAGAGGGATGGATACAGGTCCCTGCCAGGGGTGGAAAGGGAAATCCACCCCGGCCCTCTCCTCCTCCTCCGCTGCCCTTGCATAATAAGTATGAGGCCCTGCAGGCCGAGGGCAGTGGGGATGAGAGGGCTGAGGAGCAGCCATCCAGAGGGGAGACTAAGGCCAAGCAGTCCCCACCAGCTATAACAATCAGCTCCAAAAAGAAAAGGAGAAGGGTTATAGTTGTTGGGGACTCTCTCCTGGGAGGTACTGAGGGACCCATATGTCATCCTGACCCATCCCACAGGGAGGACTGCTCCCTACCCGGGGTGCGGGTAAGGGACTTTGCAAGGAGAATCCCCAAGCTGATCCATCCCTCTGACTATTACCCTCTCCTGGTAATACAGGCTGGGAGTGGTGAGATTGACAAGAAGGGCACCAGGGTGATTAAGAAGGAGTTCAGGGCCCTTGGACAATTGATTGATGGGGCAGGAGCTCAAGTGGTGTTCTGCTCAGTTCCCTCAGTGGCAGGGGAATACACTGAGAGGAACAGAACCCACACCATCAACAATTGGCTCAGGGGATGGTGCCAGCAGCGGAACTTTGGCTTCTTTGATCATGGGGCAACTTTTACAGCACCCGACCTGCTGGGTCCTGATGAGGTGCATTTATCTAGAAGGGGCAAGAGAGTCCTAGCACTAGAGTTGGCAGAGCTCATTAGGAGGGCTTTAAACTAGGTCTGAAGGGGGTGGGTGAGGATATCGGTCCCTCTGCAGAGGAAAGAGTAGGGCACAAGGTAGGGTCAGTTGAGAGGTCAGGAGCCCAGCTGCAGTGCATGCACACCAATGCATGCAGCCTGGGCAATAAGCAAGAGGAGCTGGAGGTCCTGGTCCACCAGGGTGACTATGATGTAGTCACCGTCTCAGAAACATGGTGGGACAACACGCACAATTAGAGTGCTATACTGGGGGGTACAGGCTCTTTAGGAGAGACAGGTGAGGGAGAAGAGGAGGAGGGGTGACTCTGTATATTAGGGAGTCACTTTCTGCCACAGAACTTGAGGTGGAGGATGAAGGGATTGAGAGCCTGTGGGTTAAAATCAGAGGGAGGCCTAACAAAACTGACATCCTGGTGGGAGTCTGGTATAGACCACCCAACCAGGATGAGGAGGTTGACAAATCATTCTATAAGCAACTGGAGGCTGTCTCAAGATCATCAGATCTTGTCCTTGTGGGTGACTTCAACCTGCCAGATATCTGCTGGGAACTTAATTCAGCAGAGAGGAGGCAGTCCAGAAGATTCCTGGAGCAAATGGAGGACAGCTTCCTGATGCAGCTGTTAAGTGAGCCTACCAGGGGTCAGGCTCTGCTTGACCTGCTGCTCTCCAATAGGGAAGGGCTAGTGGGAGATGTGACCGTGGGAGGCTGCCCAGGGTGCAGTGACCACCAGATAGTGAAGTTTTCAATCTGCAGGGAGATAGGGAGGAGCACCAACAGAACCTTCACCTTGGACTGCAGGAGGGCAAACTTCAGCCTCTTTAAGAAACTTATTTGCAAAGTTCCCTGGGTACCAACCCTCAAGAACTGAGGGGTCCAGGAGGGTTGGAGCTGCTTCAAACAGGAGCTCTTGAAGGCACAGGAACTGGCAGTCCCCATGTGCCGAAAGATGAGCCGGCGGGGAAGGCTCTGGGCCTGGGTGAGCAAGCAGCTCCTGGAGGATTTAAGGGGAAAAAAGAGGCTGTGTCTCCTTTGGAAGGAGGGGAAGGCTTCTCCAGGTATGTTCAAGGAAGTGGTTAGATTATGTAGGAATAAAATTAGAGAGGCAAAGGCCCAGATGGAACTGAAGCTGAACACCTCTATGAAAGACAACAAAAAGCATTGTTACAAATATATCAACACTAAAAAGAAGGGCAAGAAGAACCTGCACTCCTTACTGGAGCTGGAGGGGGAACACTGACTGAAGACGAGGAAAAGGCTGAGGTCCTGAACTCCTTCTTTGCCTCAATGTTTAACAGCAAGGCAGGAGCAATAGGGCAATAGGGTCGGGGAGCAGTGTGATGCCCTGGAAATCCATGAGGAATTAGTTTGGGACCTGCTGAGCCACTTGGACACTCACAAGTCCATGGGGCCGGATGGGATCCATCCTAGGGTGCTGAGAGAGCTGGCAGATGAGCTGCCAAGCAGCTCTCCATCATTTTCCTCCAGTCCTGGCTCACTGGAGAGGTCCCAGATGACTGAAACTGGCCAATGTGGTCCCCATCTACAAGAAGGGTTGGATGGAGGAACCTGGAAACTCCAGGCCTGGCAGCCTGACCTCAGTGCCAGGGAAAGTGATAGAGCCGATTATCCTGGCGGCAATAACTGCGCACCTGAAGGATGGCCAAGGGCTCAGGTCCAGCCAACATGGATTTAGGAAGGGCAGGTCCTGCCTCTCCAGCCTGATCTCCTTCTATGATCAGGTGACCAGTCTGGTGGACGTGGGGAGGCCTGTGGATGTGGTCTACCTGGACTTCATCGGGGCCTTTGACACCGTCCCCCACAGTAAACTGCTGGCTAAACTGTCAGCTTGTGGCTTGGACAGCAGCGCTCTGAGCTGGGTTAGGAACTGGTTGGAGGGCCGAGCCCAGAGAGTGGTGGTGAATGGTGCCACATCCAGCTTGCAGCCAGTCACCAGTGGTGTCCCCCAGGGATCAGTGCTGGGCCCCATCCTCTTTAACATCTTCATTGATGATATGGATGAGGGGGTTATCAGGAAGTTTGCAGATGACACCAAGTTAGGAGCAGATGTTGGTCAGTTAGAGGGTGGAAAGGCTCTGCAGATGGACCTCGACCGACTGGACAGATGGGCAGAGTCTAATGGCATGGCATTTAACAAGACCAAGTGCCGGGTGCTGCACTTTGGCCACAACAACCCCATGCAGAGCTACAGGCTGGGGTCAGAGTGGCTGAGAGCTGCCAGACAGAGAGGGACCTGGGGGTGCTGATTGACAGTCGCCTAAACATGAGCCAGCAGTGTGCCCAGGTGGCCAAGAAGGCCAATGGCATCCTGGCCTGCATTAGGAATAGTGTGGCCAGCAGGAGCAGGGAGGTCATTGTGCCCCTGGACTCTGCATTGGTTAGGCCACACATAGAATACATAGAAAATACATAGACACCTTGAGTCCTGTGTCCAGTTCTGGGCCCCTCAGTTTAGGAAGGACATTGAGACACCTGAATGTGTCCAGAGAAAGGCAACAAGGCTGGGGAGAGGCCTTGAGCACAAGCCCTATGAGGAGAGGCCGAGGGAGCTGGGATTGTTTAGCCTGGAGAAAAGAAGGCTCAGGGGTGACCTCATTGCCCTCTACAACTACCTGAAAGGTGGTTGTAGCCAGGAAGGGGTTGGTCTCTTCTCCCAGGCAACCAGCACCAGAACAAGGGGACACAGTCTCAAGCTGCACCAGGGGAGGTTTAGACTCAAAGTGAGGAGAAAGTTCTTCACTGAGCGAGTCATTCATCATTGGAATGGGCTGCCCAGGGAGGTGGTGGAGTCACTGTCCCTGGAGGTGTTCAAGGGGAGATTGGACATGGCACTTGGTGCCATGGTCTAGTCATCAGGTCTACCAAGATAGGTTGGACTTGATGATCCTTGGTGTCTCTTCCAACCTTAGTTATACTGTGATACAGGATCACAGATCACGTTAGAGGTTGGAAGGGACCTCTGGAGACCTTGGAGACCAACTCCCTGCCAGAGCAGGACCATAGAATCCAGCACAGGAACACATCCAGATAGGGCTGGAAAGTCTCCAGAGAAGGAGACTCCACAACCTCTCTGGGCAGCCTGTTCCAGTGCTCTGTGACCCTTACAGCAAAGAAGTTCTTCCTCATGTTGAGGTGGAACCTCCTGTGCTGGAGTTTCCATCCACTGCCCCTTGTCCTGCTGCGGTGAAGGCACATTATGCCCAAATATTGAATCTTGTCCCAGCATGTGGACAAGTTCCCCTCCTTCAGGGGGGAGACAAAAGCCAAGGCATTAGCCAGGCCAGCACAGCCCCCTGCACACCCCCAGCGCATGCAGTGCTGGTGCAAATACCAACTATGCCATAATTCTAGCTTCACGCTTTCTATAGGCTGAAGCCAGTGGTTTACAAGAGTGCCCATTGGTCAAACCCAGCCTCGAGGAACCTATAAGTATCACCCCAGTTGGTAAACATGTTGCCCCTCTTTCACTTTGTCTTTCCTTGCTCGAGAGGACAACGTTTGAGCCATAGCCTCTGCCATTGAGCTCATTGTTGTTAGCTTTTCTCTCTCATACCTGCACGCATACTAAAAGCCTCTGCACGATGAAAAGTAGCCTGTATCAAATAACCTCCAGAGGGAGGACCTTTGCTGAGGCTGAGAAGCCCAGCATCACCACAGCCAGTCACACTGACCGGGAGAGCCCACCGTGCCCTCCAGAGGACTGGACCTCTGCGGGTAAGATCTGCCCAGTTGCCAGGGAGAAGGGACTTGACTGAGTCCAGTAGTCCACACATCTGCACAACCCCGCTATCGTGGGAGAGGAGCCCTGTAAACCTCAGGGAAGACCTAGAGCACTGTCCATGCACCATACCTGGGACCGCTCTGAGAGTCCTGCTGCTCCTTTAAGCTAAGTAAATGGGAAGCTGCCGCTTCATGCAGCCGCATTTCTTCTTTCTGTTTACATCAGCCCCGAGACCCATCGTAGCCAGGCCGACTTCCGCCGGGTCCGCCCCGCCTGCTGCCATGCCAGATCAGAAGCCTCCAAGCCCACCTATCGGCAACCATCACCCTGCCTGCCATGCGAGCCAACTCCGAGGGCCGACCCAGTCCCAGGGTCCAGCCCTACCAGCCCTACCGGCCCCACTGGGCCAATCACTGCAGGACCATTCCCTATCATCTGGAGGGAATCTGCCAAGTCCTGTGAAGGCAACCTGCTTGCTAGCTAATCCCAGGTTCCATTTCCTCTCCACTGCTGGAGAGAGGAGAGAGCCACCCAGCGCCGCCGTCCAGACCTGCCTAGGAACCAGTCCAGCGACAGTAGTCTGCCGGAACTCAACCTTGCTACAAACAACAGATACAAAGTATCTCCCACCTGCTTTCCACTCGCTACCATTCAGTTCAAAGCCTCTGCATCTCTGATGCATAGAAACATTGCTGTACATAGCCAGAAGCCGCCCGCGTTCTGTCGAGTTGCCATCTCGTGGCCAAGCGGCAGAACTGCACCTTCGGTACACAAATACAGAAATACTTCTGTTCAGTTGAGTTGTAATTACAAGACTAAGCCACTTATGGAATGTGTTTCAGGAACGTGCACTAGAACATGTATATAAATTAGTGATTCATTGGTTATTAATATTCTTTACTATTAATAAAATAATATTTTCATAATTCATATTTCATAACCTCTTCATCACACCTACCCCAGGGCACAAGTGAGCAGAGCTTGTCCCTGTACCTTCCTTCCATACGCGCAGCCCTCAGATATTGATAGACATTGATCATATCCCCTCTCAGTCTTCTCCTCTCCAGACTAAATGGCCCCAGGGCTCTCAGCCTCTCCTCACCAGGCAGTGCTCAGTCCCTTCAGCATCCTTGTAGCCCTCTGTTGGATTCTCTCCAGCAGGTCCCTGTCCCTCTTGAACTGGGAAGCCCAGAACTGGATGCAATGTTCTAGGTAAGGCCTCACTAGGGCAGAGTAGAGGGGGAGGAGAACCTCCCTGGCTCTGCTGGACACTGCCAGGGATGTTCTTAACAATGATGTCTGAAACAGGAATTATAAAACTGCAATTGTTTATTGCTCAGGGAAATCCCTCCCCGGTCTGTACACAGGTGTAGAAGATAATTTACAGGAAGCTCAGAAAGCTGGGAAAGGAGAAGCCTCAGGAAGCTTTTTCCCCACTAGAAAGCAGGAGGCAGAATCCCAGAAAATCCAGGAAATAAACCCGAAAGAGCTAAATTCCCTCAGGAGAGAGGTGCCCTGAGCAGGGAGAATTTCTTGTGGTCCTTTAGCTACCAAAGCTCTGTCAAGACTGTGCCAGGTTACACCCAGCCCAGGAGGGGGTGGGCTGAAAAGAATCTTCCCCCCAGGCGGACAAAGAAACCTGACCCAGGTGAGCAGAGAGACTTGGTCCCCTCTCCCAGGGGGAGAGGTCCCTGGGTCAAAGTCTGTTCCACTGCCTGTCCACAGCCTTTTGAAGGGGAGATATTTCCTGCCTCTCTCTTTCTTGCTCCTGCTCTCACCTGCCTGAGATGCTGCTGCTGTAACCATGTGGTGGGGCCTGTTCCATGTTGCTCCAGACTCCTAAGGACAGCATCTAAAGAGAGCCCACATTGCATCCAGAGAACCCTTTGTCAGCTGTGCCTGGCTCTGTATAGATTCTTTATTCACCCTTTTTCCTTATACCTTTGTAACCTTCCTCTTACTCAAATGCTGTATATATCTCTGTTGTTAAAGTTACTTTTTTACTTCCAAATTGCTTCAAGATTGTTTCTTTCACAGTTTTACCTCTCTTTTCTTCTGCCTAATTTGCTTTCCCCTGCTGGGAAAAAAGGGAGAGGGAAGGCAATCTAAATCCATTTGGGCTTTTGGACTCCAGGAAAGCTTAAACCACAACAATGATCCATTGGGAAGATGCCACCTGTTGCCAGCCAGCACATCAAAGCCAAGTACATTCCCCAGGCAGGGGCTTAGAGCTGCCTCCACCACTAAGGTGCTGTAACAAAACACAAATATATTCCATATTTTGGGCAGTGATATCTTCAGCCACCGCCAGAATTTATTTAAGAAGCATATTTACAGGTTCTGTTATTCAGCTGTGGGTAATAGATTCTACATCCAAGGAATCTGAAGACAATTAAATTATTTCAGCACAGATTAGAGAATTTCCACTGCAGTGATTCCAAGGGGAAATGGAGGTGCCACAATCTGTGGTATCCCACAAGAGGGATTCTGTAGCAGCTTAGCCAGGGACTCACAGCTTGCTCCCTTGTTTGGTATCTCCCCAGATACTCTAACTATAATTCAAGCAGTTCTTGGCTCCCAGAAGGCCTCTCTCCTCCCATGCCCAGTTCACAGGCTGTATGTCTTTCTTGGCTCAGAGAGGGCTAAGAGGCCTCTCTCCTCTTGTGTGCTCTGGCACAGGGCTTCAATCACCTCACAGTCTGTGGCAGATGGTGTCTCTGCTCTCAGGTGCTCTGGCACAGGGCTCTCAGAGCTTCAGTCACCTCACAGTCTGTGGCAGATGGTGTCTCTGCTCTCAGATGCTCTGGCACAGGGCTCTCAGAGCTTCAGTCACCTCACAGTCTGTGGCAGATGGTGTCTCTGCTCTCAGATGCTCTGGCACAGGGCTCTCAGAGCTTCAGTCACCTCACAGTCTGTGGCAGATGGTGTCTCTGCTCTCAGGTGCTCTGGCACAGGGCTCTCAGAGCTTCAGTCATCTCACAGTCTGTGGCAGATGGTGTCTCTGCTCTCAGATGCTATGGCACAGGGCTCTCAGAGCATTGACTGCTTCATGCTGCAGCAGTGCAGCTCTCCTGGGATTTGGTTCTCTCAGGACTTGTTCCCTTTCTGCCTCTGGCACAGGGCTCTTGCAGCATTAGTTGCTTTGTCCAGGCACAAGGCCCAGGTGTGCTTGGCCTGGTAGGAGAGGCTCTTCAGCTGCAACTCCAGCAGCATTTGGCTCTTGTTGCTTTCTGGGTGAGAACAAGGCCACTTGCCACTTTCTTGGCTGGTTTAAACACTGTCCAAAGAATGTCCATTGGTGACAGAGACACCTGAAGGCTGAACCTCCAGAATGGGGCATGTCCAAGTGTGGTGGCTGAGAAAAGTTCAGCTCCCCCCCACAGAAACCACAGCTAACTCAGTCGGAGAAGCAAAAATGGAAGAGCTCTGTTTTACAAGTGTAGTGAAGGATGCTTATGGTCAGGATTGTGCCCCAAACATTTCTGGAACATACTCCTCTGAGGGTTAACCCTCTTTTTGTTTCCCTCTCCTTTCTGGGGGCAACAGGGGGGATCCTGGCACCACTGAGTCCAGATAAACAGCCTGGGTATAGCATATACTTACACCATATTTGGTAGGTGTTACTCCATTGGTTAACCTTGCGTTAGCAACAGAATGCTCATTGGGCCAGTATTCACTGGGGCAAATGGTAAATAGGGGTCGTTTGGTAAATGAGCCCCCCACATCGTGTTGGAGCCTGTGAGTGTGTGCGTGCCAGTGCTGTCGTGGTTCACCTTGCCCGAGACTCAAGCCAGTGCCCCAAGAGACCTCACGCTCCTTTGCCACCGTCACCCAGCTGCGTGCGGTGCCGTGGACAGTATCCCGTGGGATCAACCACGACGCGATCCATTGCTGGAGGAGGAACGCCAGTAGCCTGTGTGAGCCAGCGTCGCTGACCTGCCACAGCCCCCCCTCGAGCGGGAGACCTCTGTGTCCTGGGAGAACCAGCAGCTACGCGGTGCAGCCACGCGGCCAGCGCCATTTCATGTCTCTGTCTTACGGCACATCCGTGCCACGTTTCTGGACTATAAATATTATTAAGGGGAGACCTCACAAAGTCCTCAGCTTGTAACTCAAGCCTTTCTTTATGGAGTTTCCAGTTAAGGTAGCGTTTGGATTGCCCCGAGTGGAGGGTTGCCAGTCACCGACCAACCCCCTCCCCTGCTGCTTTCTGAATTAGTTTCGATTCTAAGTTCTGTAAATTGCTTGATTCATTTGCCCATATTTAAACATTCTGTAAACATTGTTTCACTGACCGGATATTGATACCTGTGAAGGGTGACTGTAAATACCCCTTTACAGAGTTTGTAAATAAATTTAACATATATTTTTGTTGGTGTATCTGCCGCTCTTTTTCTGAGGGCATATTCACAACAACAAGCAGGACGACATGCAGTGGATATAGACACAACATGCAGTATGTACAATATATACAGCAAAGAACAGAAAACCTGCCCTCCTCCAGCGAGGAGGGTCCCCCCCAAAACCCCTTCTCCCCCTTCCTCCTTTTTTTCCCAAAAAGGGTTAGAGAGGTAATTGTTAAGGAGGAAATTCTGCCAGCTCAAAGTGTGTGCTAAGGAAAGAAAAAAAATTAGTTTCTTATCTCCTTAGTTGAAGGTCAGCAGCCAAGCTCAGAGAAACAGCAGGTGATCAGACAGTCTGAAGCAGACAGAGCTGATTGAAACACCAACTGAACTAAAACTAAAATTTAAAGTTGCATTCTGCCAATCCACCAATGAGATTCATTTAGAATATCTTTGTTTCACTTTTCACACAAAAACATTCAGTCAGAGTGTCTCAGTAACTGTCCCTTTCTTAAAGGCATACCTAAAACTGTCACACCGAGGATGGCCAGGGGCACACACAGTTCACAGCTGTGTTACAAGGTCAGTCACACCTGCTGCATGGTCACCTGGACCATCTGGAGCCCAGGAAATGTCCAGGTTTGCAAATTCACAGGGGCTTAGCCCCTTGCCTGGGGTAGGGCATGTTTTGGGGGTTGTCCCTTCAGGACAGGTGCTGCATTTGTGCCCTGGGAGCCACCCCCTTGCTTTCACTAAATACAAGCTGGGTAGCACCCAGTGTTGTAGTGCATGTAGGGATGGCTGATCCCCAGCCAGCTGCCAACTGCAAATTCAAAACACTTCCTTGGGCACTGATGTCAGTTAGGAATTTCACAGCCACTCTTTCAGGTCCAGATGGGATTAAAATGAAAGGCTCTGAATTATCAGCCTTGGACAGACCACAGCATCACAGAACCAACCAGGTTGGAAGAGACCTCCAAGATCACCAAGTCCAACCAATCACCCAACCCTAACTAATCAACCAGACTATGGCACAGTGCCTCATCCAGGCTCTTCCTCAACACCTCCAGGGATGCTGACCCCACCCCCTCCCTTAGCAGCCCATCCCAAGGCCAATCTCTCCTGTGAAGAACTTCTTTCTAAGACCAAGCCTAAACCTCCCCTGGCACAGCTTGAGACTGTGTCCTCTTGTTCTGGTGCTGCTTGCCTGGGAGAAGAGACCAACCCCCACCTGGCTACAATCTCCTTTCAGGGAGTCGCAGAGAGCAAGGTCTCCCCTGAGCCTCCTCTTCCCTAAACAACCCCAGCTCCCTCAGCCGCTCCTCGTAGGGCCAGGCTGCAGACCCCTCCCCAGCTTTGTTGCCCTTCTCTGGACACCTTCCAGCATCTCAACATCTTTCTTGAACTGAAGAATGTTAATGAAGTGGTGAGGGAGGCCTGATTCAGTCACTGCCCCATTTAGTCTTTTGCCTCCTGCCAGCAAGGCATGAAAGCGTTAACTTCCTTTCCTGGAGAAGCAGCAGGAACCCCCCCCGGGGGCTGCCACTTCTGTCTTTGCCACAGCTGCTGCTATGGTAACTGCCACCGCAGTGCCAGCCCCTGGTTTTTATCAAGAGCACCAGGAGTTTATTTGCCAGTTGGGCTTTGGCTTCAAGACCACCTCAGGCACTCCCAGGGCTAGAGCCTGCTTGTGGCAGGTGAATACAGCCACTGGATTCACGTGGGCAGTATCTCCCTTTGCCTCTGTCCCTGCCCCTCTGGAGCAATACCCAGACGGGTCTAGGTGTAGTAGGTTGAAAGAGGGCTTAGCTCTCCCTCCTCCACAGAGTAAGAAACCACAACTAGCCCAGTCGAAAGAGCAAGGTATGTATTTACAAGCATATATGGAAAGCAGGTTATATATGACACAATATATACAGGTATTTACAATATATACACAGAAATATACAGCAAAGAGAAATAACACAACAAAAATCCCTCCCCGAGGGAGGGATCCCCTCCTTGGAACCCCCTCTCTCCCCCCCTACCTCCCTTTTTCCCCAAAAAGGGGTTAGAGAGAGAGAAAGGCAAGTTACTAAGGAAAAGAGTTGTTAGTAAGCTTCAAAAGCCCATGCAGGATTAGTTTTTGCTTATCTGAAGGCCAACTCCAGCAGTTCGCAGAAGAAGCAGGCAGGGAGAACAGGCTGAAACACCAAACTCCCCCGACTCCCAAACCGAACTGAACTGAGGAAAAAAAAAAAAATTCCAACTGCTCTACAATCTAAAGCTGCATTTTTTGTCTATCCACCAATGAAATTCGTTTAGAATATCAGAATGTTTTGGTTCTAGTACCGAAAACATTTAGCCAGTGTCTCAGCACTGTTTGTCCTTAAAGGCACAGTGTCAAACGGTCACAGTCCACCCCTTTCTAAACAATTTCATTGGCTGTTCGTACTGTCCATCCAATCCAGAACAATATTTACAGTTTGTAAGTCAAGTTCATAGTCCATTCCGGCTATACTCAGATGTAGATGATTCAGAAGTCCAAGAAAATCCAAAAATCAAGAAAATGGAAAACAGTTTGTCTCTCTGCAGACGAAGCGAAGAAAAGGGAAACAGGGACACAGGGACTCTCAGTTGACTCAGGGCTCTCAGGGTTCTCAGGGTTCGTGCACCGTAGATTCCTCAGGGATTCTTCCTTTGGACGCGATGTAGCTGTACAACAGTCTGAAATTAAACTCTCTCAGCTAAAGTTAAATCTCTTTGTGGAATACACTGAATTTTACCATTCTCTTGCATTACCCAATAAGTGTGACCCGGACCTTCTGCTGAGACCACCCCTCGGACAGGTTTAACCTCTCCTGAGGGCGAAAATACCCAAACAGTTTTACCTAACAGGTTCTTTTCCCTAACAACAGGAGCTCTATCACCTTCTACTTTCTGTAGCAGATCTGAATGTGCTGGTCCAGCTCGGTTCACTGAACCTCTACTATTCACCAGCCAGGTTGCTTGTGCTAAATGTTTTTCCCAGTTTTTCAAAGATCCACCTCCCATGGCTTTGAGAGTGGTCTTCAACAAACCGTTGTAGCGTTCAATCTTCCCTGCAGCTGGTGCATAGTAAGGAATATGGAAAATCCACTCAATGCCGTGCTCTTTTGCCCAGCTCTTTACAAGGTTGTTCTTGAAGTGAGTTCCGTTGTCTGACTCAATCCTCTCTGGAGTTCCGTGTCTCCACAGGATCTGACTCTCCAGACCGAGAATGGTGTTTGTTGAGGAATGGCTTGCAAAGACATGGTTCTATGGGACAACTGTTTGAACAAGAGCATGTAGGCCGGACTCCATCTTGTTATTTACTGCTCACAGTAAGCTAGTGTGTTGATGCAGCCAGGCCACCGTGGCCTTGTAGCTGTGCTTGCAGCTGCCTGCAAAGGATAACAGGATACCAAAGCAAGGTCACTACGCCCTTACAGGCGAGAACAAGAAGAATGTAAAACAGAATTCTTGTGATTATCTCATCAGGATGGGAAAGCAGGATGTTTAACTGCAGAAGGTGGGGTTGGCAGCTAGGCTACTGTATATAAGAAGTGTCTGATGCTCAATAAAGTTGGATTTTCGTGGATCATATTGATCGTTTGCGACCCCTTCTTGCGGCAAGTGGCGCCTGAACTCGGGACCCCACAGAGAGGGTTCGACCGGGACCCCACAGAGAGGGTTCGACCCCACAGAGAGGGTCATAGACTCACAGAGAAGTCTGAAGGTTCCTTGAGGGTTCGACCCCACAGAGAGGGTCATAGACTCACAGAGAAGTCTGAAGGTTCCTCGAGGGTTAAGTGTACGGTCGTGAGTGCGGAGGCAAGAAGTACCGGCCCGGGATAGCAGTACCGGAGGCTGTTCGTTGACCCACGGAGAGGCAGAGAGCTCGTTGACCCACAGAGAGGCAGCGAGACGACAGCCTGAGAGCCGAAGACGTTGTAACCTGGAACTGCTTGGGAACTGTGCGCACAGGTACTAATGTATAATGGATAGGCAGGCAACGTATGATTTACTTAAGTGCTTTTTAGAAAAGCGGGGCTCTAAGTTAGATGTTAAAAAGGAACTGATGCCGTTGTTAGAGCATGCAGAAAGTCTGGGATATTTTAAAGATCCTAATGAGGTTTTGAAAGAGAAGAGTGGAGGAAACTTGGGACTACATTATGGAACAAAAAAGCAGGATAGTAATATTACAATGGGAGAGGACAGAAAAAATTTGCTAGCGGAGATAGTTATTTTGATGAAACTTGTTTGGAGAGACTATGGAAACAGACTGTGGGACTGGGTCACTATCAAGCTGCAAGAGCCGTGGCGAGAATGCATAAACTGTATTAAAAAATATAAACTAGAACAGCGAAAGGCTGCTGCAGTTACAGCAAAGTTGTCAGGACGAGTTGCAGCCGGACGATGTGTTTCAAAGTATCGACCGATTGACCGGGGCCGCCCCCGATACATCTTACGGCGGCCACATCGCGTTTTGCCAGCCAGCACTGCTGTCTGCACCCAGCGGGGAAAAAGCCGAGAAAAGCGAGGAATTCAAACAGCGCCGACTTTGTTTTACGGCCCCTCTGAGTAACAGCGGAGCGCTTGGGGGCTCGCGGTGACGGCGTTCTTACCACCGCACCCTGCCCGCCAGCCCTGCCGGCCCCCGTGGATACCGATGGCTCCGATCAAGGCAGTACCGACTGACGTACCACTGATACCGGCAGCACTGACAGCAGCAGCAGCCCAGCGGCGGCCGCTTGCCCGGCCCCCACCCCTTTCCCCCGCAGAGGCTCGCACCAGCGACCCCCCTTCCCAGCGGCTTCAGCCGCGACTCTGCTCTGATTTAAAGCAACAGTGCTAATTTTCTCATTCCTGGTTGTAATGTCTTTCAGAAATTTGCTATTTAGAGTTTTGCTAAGTTTTTGTAATAAGAATGATGATTGGTACGCATTTGGCACTTGTGGGTGGTTAATACATAGCCATTGTGCTAAGGTGTGAAGATTTGTTATTTAGAGTTTTGCTGGGTTTTCCTGGTGAGCGTGATGAATGGTATGCATTTAGTACTTGTGGGAAGTTAATGCACGGTGATTGTACTGAGGTGTGAGTACTTGGTGATGAGTTCACCTTGTGAGATTTTCTTTTGGTTCGAACCTTCTTGTCTTTGTTTTTTGTGTCTGCCTCGGCATTTCAAAGGAGCTCCATGTAATATTGTAATAATGTTAAGGATTGCTGACAAAATAGATTTTAATAAAAATGTAAGAATTGCTAGTAATAAATAAAAAATAAGGATTATCAAGACTACTAGATTTAAACAAAAACTCTATAAAAAGAAGACATCAAGAAAGCTAAAATGCACAATAATAATAAAAGGAATTAATAGAAAAGCAGGTTACAAATATAATAAAAAGGCAAAAATAAAAAATAAAAATAGAAAATAGATTAAATGAACTAAACATGCAAAAAAAAATTGAAGAATATAAGAGCAAACTAAAAGATTCAATACTAGATAAAAAAATAAAAAATAAAATACATTAAAGTTAAAAATAAAAAGGTGATTAGTATAACAAATTAAAATACAGATTGAAAATTACAATGACAAAATACAAATAATAATTAGGAAAGTAGACAAGAAATAAATTTTTAAAAAACAAATGACAAGTAGGTCGCCTCAAGCCTTCTTTCCTGCTACCTGTGATCATCGCAATAAACAACAGCAGAGGAATCAAGACCATGCGGACACAGCATTGCCCATGAAGCTGAACATTGATCATCTGGGATCACAAACGCCATTCAGAAGAATGTACCATGGCACCATGTGAATTAGGACTGAATATTATGGTTGTTTGATAACTTTGTCTTCTCTCTTGTTAACTAGGGATAAAGTTTCATCTTTACATTTCACCAAACAAAAACTGAACCAAAACAAAAAAAAAAAGGGGGGGGAATAGAGAGAATACCCCCATAGCAGAAAAAATTAGCTCATGGTAACCCTAGAGATGCTGTAACCGTAGAAACATCAACCCTAGAAGTGCTGTAACCCTTTCACCACAAGACACACAGCACAACTGTCATGAAATGACAGCCAGCAAACCTGCTTAGCACTGACCTCAACAACTGTCACGATGACCCAAGATGTCAACAGAGAGCATCTAACTTCTGAGTGTCGTGACTGCTTAACTGTTGCATGGATGTTAAGAGATCAGAATTACTAGGATGAGAAAAAACACGTTATTTTGTGTAATTTTATATTGGGCAAAGCAATGAAGCTTTTTGCTCTTGCTGTTTGCAAGTTTTCTGCCTGTGAAGCTAGAGCCTGGCCAGATCTACCTTTACAGATTAAAGAAATCTTGCTGCCATTAAACAATTGATGATTTGTGACCATCCTAGGGAAAATAAAAATGCAACATACCCCTAAAGCAGATTGTAAAGGATAGTGCTAAGGATTGCATTTGTGTTTTAATCTCTGTGTGCAATGTGTTCAGGCATAATCAAATCTTCTCTGTCTATAAGTGAAATGTAAAGACTGGAACTATTAAGATCTAAGTTCTTCTTTACAATGTCTGTTATCTTTGACCATGTATTATGCCAATGCTGTTAGAACATTCTAACTAGTTCAACTTAAGCACCGTGTCTTGTATGGGTGACATGGGCCAACGTGACAGGCAGTAACAAATTTTGTTTGAGCTTGCAGACAGTGGGTTATACAATTGATAAAAGAAGTTTTAAGGTTTTTAGGTATTATTGTATTAATTTTGATTATTGTTAAGCCTGATTGTATTATGTAAAGTGTTCAAAGAATAACCCTTAAGGCCTTATTTGTAAAAAAAAATAAAAATGGGGGAATTGTTGAGGAATGGCTTGCAAAGACATGGTTCTATGGGACAGCTGTTTGAACAAGAGCATGTAGGCCGGACTCCATCTTGTTACTTACTGCTCACAGTAAGCTAGTGTGTTGATGCAGCCAGGCCACCGTGGCCTTGTAGCTGTGCTTGCAGCTGCCTGCAAAGGATAACAGGATACCAAAGCAAGGTCACTACGCCCTTACAGGCGAGAACAAGTAAAGAAGAATGTAAAACAGAATTCTTGTGATTATCTCATCAGGATGGGAAAGCAGGATGTTTAACCGCAGAAGGTGGGGTTGGCAACTAGGCTACTGTATATAAGAAGTGTCTGATGCTCAATAAAGTTGGATTTCGTGGATCATATTGATCGTTTGCGACCCCTTCTTGCGACAGTGTTGCATGCAGTTGCATGTGGAACTGCATAAGTTTCCACCCATCCAGTGTTCGCCTCTACCATAGTAAGCACGTACTGCTTACCAGAACGAGAATGTGGTAGAGTGATGTAGTCAATTTGCCAAGCTTCACCATATCTGTACTTGGACCACCTGTCACCATACCACAAGGGCTTAATTCGCTTTGCCTGCTTAATAGCAGCACAAATGTCACAGTCATGGATGACTTGTGTGATAGCATCCATGGAAATGTCTATGGATCTGTCACAAGCCCACTGGTATGTTGCATCTCTGCCTTGATGTCCTGATGAATCATGAGCCCACCAAGCTAAGAATATCTCACCTCGGTGCTTCCAGTCGAGATCAAGTTCAGAGTCCTTGTCTACTTGAGAAACTCTTGCAGCTAAATCTGCCTGATGGTTGTGCTGCTGTTACTCAGTAGCTTTGCTCTTAGGAATGTGAGCATCAATGTGTCTCACTTTCACTGGAATTCTCTCGACTCGATCAGCAATGTCTTGCCACAGGTCGGCTGCCCAGGTGGGTTTTCCTTTCCTCTGCCAGCCATTCTTTTTCCAGTTCTTTAGCCAACCCCATAGAGCATTGGCTACCATCCATGAGTCAGTGTTGAGATAAAGCTTTGGCCATCTCTCATGTTCAGCTACGTCGAGAGCTAGCTGGACAGCTTTTACCTCTGCAAACTGACTGGATTCTCCTTCTCCATCCTTCGCCTCTGCAACTCGGCGTGTTGGACTCCACACGGCAGACTTCCACCTTCACTTGTTCCCGTCGAGACGACAGGAACCATCTGAGAACAAAGCATATTTCTTTTCATCACCAGAAAGGTCATTGTAAGGAGGAGCTTCCCCAGCATGAGTTACTCTCTCCTCTGGAGGTTTAGTGCAGTTGGTACCTTCAGGCCAACTTGAGATCACCTCCACCAGACCAGGTCGTCCAAGATTTCCCATTCGAGCTCTCTGTGTTATCAGAGCCATCCACTTAGACCAGGTGGAATCTGTGGCATGATGTGGTGTGGAACCTTTGCCTTTGAACATCCAATTCAAAACTGGTAATCTGGGAGCTAGGAGAAGTTGTGATTCAGTTCCAATTACTTCAGAAGCTGCTTTCACTCCTTCATAGGCAGCTAGAATCTCTTTCTCTGTTGGAGTGTAATTTGCCTCTGAACCTCTGTAACCTCGAGTCCAGAAGCCAAGAGGTCGTCCACGTGTCTCACCTGGAGCTTTTTGCCACAAGCACCAGGTTGGACCATTTTCACCTGCAGCCGTGTACAAAATGTTCTTAATGTCTGGACCATCTTGCACAGGTCCCAGTCCCACTGCTTGAACTACTTCTTGCTTTATCTGGTCAAAAGCTGCTTGTTGTTCAGGTCCCCAGTGGAAACTGTTCCTCTTTCGAGTCACATCATACAGAGGTTTCACAATCTGGCTGTATCCAGGAATGTGTAGTCTCCAAAATCCCACGTAGAGTTTCTTGCTTGTTCGTGGGATTTGCCATGGTAGAGACTCTGTTTACCACATCCACTGGAATGTGTCGGAGTCCATACTGCCACCGCACTCCCAGAAACTGGATCTCTGTGGTAGGACCTTTCACTTTGTCTCTCTTGATGGCAAAACCTGCATTCAGAAGAATGTCCATGATTTTGTTACCTTTCTCGAAGACTTCCTCAGCAGTTTTACCCCAGACAATGATATCATCGATGAACTGGATGTGTTCTGGAGCACCACCTTCCTCCAGAGCATCATGGATCACTGCATGACAGATGCTGGAGCTGTGGATCCAGCCCATTGGCAGTCTGTTGAAAGTGTACTGGATTCCTCTCCAGGTGAAAGCAAACTGAGGCCTGCACTCCTCTGCTATGGGAATAGAGAAGAATGCATTAGCAATGTCTATGGTAGCATACCATTTGGCCTCTTTGGATTCCAGCTCATACTGGAGTTCCATCATGTCTGGTACTGCTGCACTCATAGGTGGAGTTACTTCATTCAGGGCTCGGTAGTCCACTGTCAGACGCCAGTCTCCATTCGGCTTTCGCACAGGCCAGACTGGACTGTTGAAAGGTGAATGAGTTTTGCTGATGACTTTCTGACTCTCCAACTGACGAATCAGATTCTGAATGGGCAACAAAGAGTCACGGTTGGTTCTGTATTGTCTGTGATGCACAGTCCGAGAAGCAACCGGCAACTTAATGTCCTGAATCTTGTGTTGTCCCACAACTGTAGATTCATCAGAAAGCTCAGGTCTAGCGGACAGTTTCAGCTTTTGTCCATCAATTTCTACAGAAGCTACTCCAAAAGCCCATTTGTAACCTTTAGGGTCCTTGAAACGCCCTTCTCTCAGAAAATCAATTCCCAAAATACAAGGTGCATTAGGTCCGGTCACAACTGTATGCTTCTTCCACTGCTTACCAGTTAGACTTATATTAACCTCCACCTTACTTAACTCTTGAGATCCACCAGTGACTCCCAGAATAGTTATGGACTCTGATCCCTGATAATTTGATGGCATTATGGTGCACTGAGCTCCTGTGTCAACCAAGGCCCTGTACTTCTGAAATTGTGAAGTGCCAGGCCACTGGATGTACACATCCCAAGAGATTCTATTATCTCTATTACCCCTCTCCTCCCCCTGGCAGGAGGCAGGGCACCCCTAGTTATGGGGAACATGTCCACAGGTGCAACGAGCACACTGTGCAGTGTTAGAGCTGGAGCCACTGTTGGAGCTACTAGAGTTGTCCTGGGGAACTGTGGAAGTAACAGCTACCCTTCTGGTATTGCTACCTTGGGTTCTGCCACTTTGCAGTTCCCTCAGCCTCCTGAAAAGATTAGAAGTTGGTTGACCATCCCACCTGTTCATGTTCTCACCAAACTGATCACGCAGGGTTATCCAAATAGTCCTACGTGATTGCCTTGGTGGTCTGGTTTGGTTTGGCCTGTTTTGGAATGACCTCCTTGGAGGATGTCTGTTCCTCACAGCTGAAACCTGCATCCACCTGGAAGAAGAATTGGAATTATCTCTTTGTGCCAATTGGGATATGGTGTTCTTAAATTCATCCTTCAGCTCTTTCATGCAATTCTCCAGTTTTCCAGACAGAGTTTCAATGGCTGAAACCAAAGAAACATGTGTCATGCTATCATCCAATTGTCTCAATTGATCAGTGAATTGGCCAACCATAGGAGGAGCTCCACCATAATTTCTTGCTACTATTCTGCTTGCCAGAATGTTTGCATAATTAGAAGGAGCAAGCTTGATGAGCTTTTTAGCAAGACCATTTCCTACAGGAACATCATCAGGATTCAGAGATTCATGTTCACCATAGAGTATCTCCCTAACAGCAAATTCTCTCATCTATGGTAGTCTAGGGCTTAGGATTCCATGGAAGATCATCTCGGGAGGGGTATCTCATGAGAACCGCCATTAAAAGGCGTATCCACAGATTAACCTTACCGAGAGCCTTGCCTAGATGTCTATCTATTCCATTATCCTTCGAGAGAGTTCCTAGCTGAGCTGCTGACTTGTCTCCAACCATTAGAGCTGGAGCACCTGTATCATAACAACTACCAAGCCAAGCAAGAACTGGCTCCTTATCTGCTCTGAGATAGTCTTTGCGCACATTTCGTAATTCCTCACGCGGTGAAGAGTAGTCGGTTATGTCATCTTCTTCTTGCTCCTTTGCCTCCTCTTCCTCAACTTGTGGTTCCAACAACCTTTCTGTCACTCTCTCAAGGATCCCTTTAAGCTGAGAAGCACCACCACTAGCTGCTGTCCTACCAAGAGATGCATCTCGATCCTCTGATGATCTCAATAACTCAGCTATATTTTTAAGACAAATTTTCTCTTCCTCCCCAGCAGAAGAACCTTGCTGTGCATCCCCATCAGCTCCTGAATCAGCTTTAGGCTTACCCCTCCTTGTTGTTAAAACTGCTACTTGCTTTACTGGAGCTGTGTTTGGGTTTCCAGCTGCCTTATTATCAGAAGCTGATAAGCTTTGAGACAGATTAGCTGCTTTGGAGGACACTTCCGTCCTGCCATGGAAGAAGGATGAAATTACTTTGCCTCGTTAATGGTAGCTGCCGGGGAGCGGGAGCCGCCATGTTTGGGGCTGCTGCAGCCCCTGGCTGCTTGCCAAAATCATCAACACTGCCATTCAAAACTACCTTTCCAATAGACTTTTTAGCTTTATCCTTAACTGACACAGATTCCCTGGATGTTTCTGAAACAGAGCCAGGGTGGTGTTTTCATTTCTTTGCCCTCCGTCTAATAACAAAACATGCCTTAGACACTTTTTTCTCCCGGTACAGTGCTACCAGCAAATACACATTAATCATCACCGATAGCAGGACTACACACATCGAGAAAATCAGCTTTGGATCCCAGCCATCACTCAAAATTACCCTTTCACCGACTGGAATCTTAAACTCCTTTATCTCAATAGGGAGAGTAGTAGATGTTACATTTCTGTATCTTTTCACCCAAAAGAATTCCAGGCACCGATTATATAGGAGCTGAATCTTGTACTTAAACCACACATATAATTTTTGCATTATATATTTACCTATCTGATCAATAATCATACCCAGGCAATACTTGTAGATCAATACACTGAAGACTGAGAAGAGCAATTGCTTAAAAATCCAAAACACCTTCATGTTTGCTCGTCCGACTCAAGCAAGCAATAAATCAAACTAATTTATCACCAAGCCCCAAGTTGGGCAGCCAATAATGTGGTAGGTTGAAAGAGGGCTTAGCTCTCCCTCCTCCACAGAGTAAGAAACCACAACTAGCCCAGTTGAAAGAGCAAGGTATGTATTTACAAGCATATATGGAAAGCAGATTATATATAAGACAATATATACAGGTATTTACAATATATACACAGAAATATACAGCAAAGAGAAATAACACAACAAAAAATCCCTCCCCGAGGGAGGGATCCCCTCCTTGGAACCCCCTCTCTCCCCCCCTACCTCCCTTTTTCCCCAAAAAGGGGTTAGAGAGAGAGAAAGGCAAGTTACTAAGGAAAAGAGTTGTTAGTAAGCTTCAAAAGCCCATGCAGGATTAGTTTTTGCTTATCTGAAGGCCAACTCCAGCAGTTCGCAGAAGAAGCAGGCAGGGAGAACAGGCTGAAACACCAAACTCCCCCGACTCCCAAACCCAACTGAACTGAGGAAAAAAATAAAATTCCAACTGCTCTACAATCTAAAGCTGCATATTTTTGTCTATCCACCAATGAAATTCGTTTAGAATATCAGAATGTTTTGGTTCTAGTACTGAAAACATTTAGCCAGTGTCTCAGCACTGTTTGTCCTTAAAGGCACAGTGTCAAACGGGCACAGTGGGCTAGCAGAAGGAGCTGCAAGAGGAGAATGTGTGACACAGATGTCTCACTTCTTGTCACCTGATGCCACCATGGGCTTTGTTTTGCCAGGCCCAAACCAGTACTTCTCACCAGAGCCTTTGGGTCACCAAAGCAAAAGATCCCCTGAGGCCAGGGGAGCTGAACTGAGTTGTAGACCTCTCACAACTGTGCTGAAGGCACCAAATGCCCAGAACTATGCCCCAAACACTGTAAAACTTGTCCCAGTATGTTTGGGCACATTACCCCTTCCACCCTCCTTTCTGGAGTGGGCACTCAGCCCAGAGCTGAGGGAAACGAAGACCCAGGTGCCATTCAGACAGGGGGAACAGCATCATGTACAGCATGGGATGCTCGTGGCACTGCCTAGTAAGGGCAGAATTCCAGCCTCTCACTTTCTGCAGGCTAAAGCTCTCTGTTGACAAGATTGCCCACTGGCCAACTTCAGCCTCCAGAAACTTACAAGTACTACCCCAAGCTGCAAACAAGCCACTCTTTGCTAGGAAGCCTTCTCATTCCACACACAAGCAAACCAGCAGCCTCTGCAGTCTGGAGAGAAGCCAGCACCCTCCAGAGCCTGCAAAGGAGAGGCCTTCGCTGCAGCTCCAGGCAGCCAGCGTCACATTTGCCAGTCCCACCGGTGGGAGACAGCTGCTGTGTCTCCAAGAGGACTGCAGCCCTGAGGGTGAGAGTGCCCAGGGGTGGGGGAAGGGACTAGCCTGAATCCCGGCAGTCCAAACATCTGCCACAGCTACAAGCAGCGGAGCCACAACCCTGTGTGCCAGCTTGTAAAGCAGGAACAGTGCCCAGCCGCATCCTGCCCGACCCTGCTCCATCACGGGAGAAGAGGAACCACCACCCGTGCCTGCTCCACAGCCCTGTAAACCCCAGGGTGCCTCAAAGCCAGGACCTGGGAGAGCGTCCTGCAGCTCACTTCGAGCCCAGGGGAAGCTGCTGCCACTCCACACAGCTGAGCCCCAACCCGGAGCTGCTCTGCCGGCCCCAAGCTGACCTTTCAGCACAGGCTGACCCCAAAGGGCCCCAACCCGACCAGGGAGCCAGCGCCGGCCCTGCAAACCCCAAGCCTCTGGCAGGGACCGGTCCCTGACAGCCCCCCCTGCTCCCAAGCAGGGACCACCACCCCGAGGGAGCCACCCAAGCCCTGCAAGGGAATCTGCCAGCCAGCAGAAGTCTACATCTCATCCCCCCCCAGCCTCCATGGGAGGAGAAGGCTGCCCCCAATGCCACTGCCTGGAGGGAAGCCCCCACCGTGGACCTGCCAGCAGCTTCAGCTGCAGCTTTAGCCCCTGCCCAGAATGGACCAGGCCCAGCCTGGGCAGGCAGGCAGCTGTGAGCTGTAAGCCTCACTGCAAACAAAACACACAGGGCATCTGCTTGGCATGCACTGAGCTCAGTTTGAACCCCCTGCTGGCTCACCTGGCACTTCTAGGTTAAGCCTCTGCTTGAAGGGCCTCTGATGCTGTAACTCCTCCTGTACAGAGCTAAAGCCACAAGCCTTGTTGAGCCCTAGGATCACAGATGTCAGGGGTTGGAAGGGACCTCCAAAGATCATCAAGTCCAAACCCCCTGCCAGAGCAGGGCCATGCACTGTAGCTCAGGTCACACAGGAACACATCCAGGCAGGCCTTGAGCATCTCCAGAGGAGACTCCACAACCTCTCTGGGCAGCCTGCTCCAGGGCTCTGTGATTCTGACACTGAAGTTCCTCCTTGTGTTGAGGTGGAACTTCCTGTGCTGGAGTTTATATCCATTGCCCCTTGTCCTACCCCAGGGTGCAGCTGAGCAGAGCCTGGCCCTGTCCCCTCCCTCCTGACCCCCAGCCCTCAGATACTTATAAACATTTCTCAAATCCCCTCTCAGCCTTCTCTCCAGGGGTCCAGGGGTCTCAGTCTCCCCTCAGCAGGCAGTGCTGCAGTCCCTCCATCATCCTGGTAGCCTCTCTTGGACTCTCTCCAGCAGATCCCTGCCCCTCCTGAGCTGGGGAGCCCAGAGCTGGATGCAATATTCCAGGTGAGGTCTCACCAGGGCAGAGCAGAGGGGGAGGAGAATCTCCCTGGATCTGCTGGATGCCCCTCAGGATCCCATTGGCCCTTTTGGCCACAAGGGCACATTGCTGACCCATGGCAAACACAAAATCCATTATGGCCTCCTCAGGCTCCTGTGTATTCCTCCAGCAGCTGCTTCTGCTGCTGCTGCAGGGCTTGGTGCGGCCATAGGGGTGGAGCCGCGTTTGCCGCCGCCTGCAGCCCTTCCTGCTTAGCTTCTGCTTAATGCTGGCCTGCACCCACAGCTCCCACACAGCTCCCCACAGCAGAGTCCCTCTCTGATTTGGGCTTGGATGCTGTGAGAGTCTAAACTCCTTGTGTGACTCAACAAAGATAAAATCACTTGCTGCTTGCCCAGACAATATGTTGTTGGGCAGAGCCACTGGAAAGAAGATGCAAAGACCAATCCTGGATGCAAATCACCCTGCGATTGCATCGTGATAACACTGACTAGCCTCCCCTTCTGCCTCTCCCCTTCTTATTTCCATTTTATTTATGTAATCAATAGTCTAGCTGTTGATATTTTGGCCTCGCTTGTGCCTCTCATTTCACAACATGGGAATATTCAAAAGAACTTGAGCCTCTTTCCCTCTCCGGACCGAGACAGATGCCTGAAGTGAATAGAATCGAATAGAATCAAATAGAATAGAATAGAATAGAATAGAATAGAATAGAATAGAATAGAATAGAATAGAATAGAATAGAATAGAATAGAATAGAATAGACCAGACCAGACCAGGTTGGAAAAGACCTTCAAGATCACCAAGTCCAACCTATCACCCAACCCTAACTAATCAACTAAACCATGGCACCAAGCACCCATCCAGTCTCTTCCTTAACACCTCCAGGGATGGTGACTCCACCACCTCCCTGGGCAGCACATCCCAATGGCCAAACTCTCTTTCTGGGAAGAATTTCTTCCTAACATCCAGCCTAAACCTCCCCTGGCACAGCTTGAGACTGTGTCCTCTTGTTCTGGTGCTGCTTGCCTGGGACAAGAGACCAACCCCCACCTGGCTACAACCTCCCTTCAGGGAGTTGCAGACAGCAGTGAGGTCTCCTCTGAGCCTCCTCTTCTCCAGGCTAAGCAACCCCAGCTCCCTCAGCCTCTCCTCACAGGGCTGTGCTCCAGACCCCTCCCCAGCTTTGTTGCCCTTCTCTGGACACCTTCCAGCATCTCAACAGCTTTCCTAACCTGAGGAGCCCAGAACTGGACACAGGACTCCAGGGGTGGCCTAACCAGTGCTGAGCACAGGGCACAAGGACTTTCCTGCTCCTGTTGGCCACGCTGTTCCTGATGCAGGCCAGGATGCCCTTGGCCTTCTTGGCCACCTGGGCACACTGCTGGCTCATGTTCAGCTGCTGTCAACCAGCACCCCCAGGTCCCTTTCTGCCTGGCTCCTCTCAGTCACTCTGACCCCAGCCTGCAGCACTGCCTGGGGTTGTTGTGGTCAAAGTGTAGCACCTGGCACTCAGATGTGTTAAACCTCACTTCCCTGGACTCTGACCATCTGTCCAGCCTGGCAAGGCCTCTGCACAGCCTCCTACCCTCTGGCAGGTGGAATCCTGCTCCCAGCTTGGTGGCATCTGTGAATTCTGTATCTCCAATCATGCAGAGCCAGGTGTGGCTGCTCAGGCTGGGTGCCTCCAAACAAAAGAGGCCACAGAGCTGAGCCCTCCAGCATCCAGAGTGTCCAGTCCAGGGAGTGGGCACAGGCCATGCTGTGTTGCTACCCAGAAATCCTGCATCCTCTTAAACCTGGCTGCAAAGTTGTTCTCTTTCTCTTTCTTCCTTCCCTGCTCCCATGGGAGGGAGACTCTCTCTTTCCTGCTAATGCTGGGGGAGCCTCCCAGCCCTCTTGGGCCTCAGTAAATTTTCTCCTGCACAGTCTTGGCCTGTTTAGGCCTAGTGTGAGGGGAAAAGGGGAGGGGGGGAGGGGGAAAACAGCAGTCCAGGCTTGGCCAGCCTGAAACCAGCCTAGCAATGGTGGGGGGAAGAAAGAGCCCTGGGGGGTTGGGTGAAGGCCAGGAGGGGAGCAGGGCAGTGCTGGGTGGTGCCAAGGTTAGGTTGGGGATTTCCTTGAGCTTCCTCTGCTGTGCTCTGCTCTGCACTTTGCAGTTCTGTAGCCTGGGAACTGCTTTTCCATTTCAACTTCCCATTGCTTCCCAATGTGAGCCTGTGTGAGCCTGATCCTTCTGCCCCTTTGGGAGCAACAGAGCAATCTGGCTGCTCTAAACTAGGACAGCCCTAAGCCTAACTTAAACTGAACCCTAACCTTAACCCTAATGACCCTCACACTAACACCTAACCCTAAATTTAACCCTGACACTAACCCTGACCTCTAATCTTCACACCAACAACTGACCCTTACCCAGCCCCTAATGCAAACCCTAAACTTAACACTAACCTTAACCCTAACACTGAAGCCCTAACCCTGACCTCAACCCCAAACCACCAACCCTAAACTTAACCCTAATCCTAAGCCTTAACCCTAACTTAAAGCCCAGACCTTAACATCATCCTAAACTCCTAACCCTAATCCCTAACCCAACTACTGATCAACCTAATCCCTAAACCTAGCTCAGAATCCTAACCCTAACCCCTGACAGGAATTTTAACCTCCTAACCCCTAAGCCTAACTTCAACTCTCAGTCTAACCCTGACACCTAAACTAAAGCCAAGCCTTAACTGCTAACACCAAAATGATCTCTGACCTCACCCCTAGCCCTAGCCTTAACACCAAACCCTAACCCTAAGATCTAACCCCAAAACCTAACACTAAACTGAGCTCTTCTCTCAACCCCAACACCTAAAGCTAACACCCTAAGCCTAGCCTAACACCAACCCTAACCAGGTGAACCTCAGGAGGTTCAACAAGACCACGTGCAGCTGGGTGGGGACAATCCTCACTCTCAGCAGAGCTGAGGATGTGCTGGGTGGGCAGGGCAGTGGAGAAGGTATTGGCTGGAGGGTGGCACCCAAAGGGTGGTTGTCAACAGCTCCACATCCAGGTGGAGACAGGGGACAAGTGGGTGTCTCTCAGGGGTCTACACTGGGACCAGTGCTGTTCAGCAGCAGCACAGAGATTGAGACCCCCTCAGCAGGTCTGCAGGTGGCACCAAACTGAGTGGTGAGGTTGGTAAGGCTGAAGGATAGGATGGAAACCATCCAGAGGGCCCTGGACAGGCTGCAGAGGTGGCTGAGGAGAGCCTTATGATGTTCGTTAAGGCCAAGGTCCTGCACCTAGGTCAGGGCAGCCCTGGGTATCAGTTCAGACTGGGGGGTGATGAGATCCAGAGCAGCCCTGCAGAGATGGACTCGGGGGTGCTGGTGGAGGAGAAGCTGGACAGGAGCCAGCAATGGGCACTGGCGACATAGCAGGGCAAGGGCACAACTGGGCTGCACCCGAAGTAGCATGGCCAGAGCTGGAGAGAGAGGATCCTGCCCCTCTGCTCTGACCTCACCTGCAGGGCTGTGTCCAGCTCTGGAGCCCTCAGCACAGGAAGGACCTGGAGCTGCTGGAGAGGGTCCAGAGGATGCCCCCAAGAAGACCAGAGGCTGAGGAGCTCTGCTCTGGGAACAGGCTGAGGAGCTGGGGCTGTACAGCCTGGGGAGGAGAAGACTCCAGGGAGACCTCAGAGCAGCTCCCAGCCCCTACAGGGGCTACAAGAGGGCTGCAGAGGGACTGCTGCCAGAGGGCTGCAGGGACAGGAGCAGGGACAATGGTTTGGGCTGAGAGCAGAGCAGGTTGAGACTGGATGTGAGGAGTAAGTTCTGCACCAAGAGGCTGCTGGAGCACTGCCACAGGTCGCCCAGGGAGGTGCTTGGGGCCATGCCTGGAGATATCCAAGGGGAGGCTGCACAGTGCCCTGGGCAGCCTGCTCCAGCTGAGGATGTCCCTGCTGGCTGCAGGGCTTGGACTGGGTGATCTTTGGAGCTCCCTTCCAGCCCAAACCTGAATCTAATCCTAAAGCCACCACCGAACCCTAGCGCCTGAGGCTCCACCAATCAGCGCTCTCCTTAGGGTGCTGGCGGCGCGGCGTGCTGAAGCCCTTGGGCGCCATCTTGAGTGAGGGCGAAGCTTCACCTCTCCCTATTCGCCATCTTGAGTGAGGGCGCAGCCGTCGCCGTCACCGCCCCCTCTCCGCCTGTGGAACGCGGCTCGCTCGGGCTCGGTCCTCTCTGGCAGCACCGGGCGCTCCCATTGGTCTTCTATCGCCCGGCCAATCAGCGGCGGCGCTGTGGGGAGGTTGCGGCGCGTGGAGGGCGGCGCGGGAGCGTGAGCGGCAATGGTAAGGGGGAGCCGGAGCCGGGCCCGGGGCTCCCCTCAGGCTCGTCCTGAACCCTCCCGCGGCACCTCCGCCCCTTGCGGAGCCCCTCCCCACCCCCCCTCCCCCGCGGTGTCCTCGCGGGACCCCCACGCCCGTGTCCTAGTGCTCCCCCTCCCCCACCCCGGTCCTCGTGTCGGCCCCACGGGGCCCCTCCGGCGTCCTCCCCGGTGCCCCCACGCCCCTCCGCCTCCTTCCCCTGTCCCCGTGTCCCTCTCTGCTGTCCCCCTGAGCTGTCCCTGGCCCTCTCTCCTAGCTGCAGCCGCAGCAGGCCTGGCCGGGCCGTGAGTGCCTGCAGCTGTCCCCCTGTCCCCGTCCCTCCCATCCTCCCCCCGCCCCGGGCTGTCCCCCTGTGTCCCCCCGAGCTGTCCCTGTCTGTGTGTCTGTCCCAGCTGTGGCAGCAGCTGAACATGAGCCAGCAGTGTGCCCAGGTGGCCAAGAAGGCCAAGGGCATCTTGGCCTGCATCAGGAACAGTGTGGCCAGCAGGAGCAGGGAAGTCCTTGTGCCCTGTGCTCAGTACTGGTTAGGCCACCCCTGGAGTCCTGTGTCCAGCTCTGGGCCCCTCGGTTTCAGAAGGACATTGAGAGACTTGAAGGTGTCCAGAGAAGGGCAACAAAGCTGGGGAGGGGTCTGGAGCACAGCCCTGTGAGGAGAGGCTGAGGGAGCTGGGGTTGCTTAGCCTGGAGAAGAGGAGGCTCAGAGGAGACCTCACTGCTGTCTGCAACTCCCTGAAGGGAGGTTGTAGCCAGGTGGGGGTTGGTCTCTTGTCCCAGGCAAGCAGCACCAGAACAAGAGGACACAGTCTCAAGCTGTGCCAGGGGAGGTTTAGGCTGGAGGTGAGGAAGAAGTTCTTCCCAGAGAGAGAGATTGGCCATTGGGATGTGCTGCCCAGGGAGGTGGTGGAGTCACCATCCCTGGAGGTGTTCAAAAGGGGACTGGATGTGACACTTGGAGCCATGGTTTAGCTGTCAGGAGGTGCTGGGTGTTAGATGCTAGGTTGGACTTGATGATCTGTGAGGTCTTTTCCAACCTTATTGATTCTATGATTCTCTGAGTGCCTGCAGCTGTCCTTGTGCCCACCCCCTGGCCAGGCCGTCCCTGTGCCCCCCCCCGGGCTGGCCGTCCCTGTGCCCCCCCCCGGGCTGGCCGTCCCTGTGCCCCCCCCGGCTGCCCCTGAGCTCTGTGTGTGTGGCAGCTGCGGCGCCAGGCTCGGCAGCGCCGCGAGTACCTGCAGCGCCGAGCGCAGGAGGAGCAGCTGCGGCGGCAGGAGGAGAAGAAGCAGAAACTGAGACAGGCTCTGGATGGTGAGGAGCAAGGGGGGAGCAGAGGGGAGGAGCAGGGAGGGGTGGGGATCTGAGGGGCTGCTGAGGGGCTAAAGGGGAGCTGAAGGGGGTGAAGTGGTTTGGGCATATGAAGTGGGATTTGGGGGGGTGAAAGGAAAGTTTGAGCAGAGCCAAGGGAGGTTCAGGGGAGAGAAGGCTTCAGAGGGGGTAGAGGGATGGTGAGGTAGGGAGTGGTTTGAGAGGGTTAAGTAGGGGGGCCTGGGGGATAAAAAGGATTTGGGGGAGTAAAGGGGGCTTGGGGGGTAAATGTTTTGGGGGGTTCAATCTGTGACTGGGGAGAAAGAGGTAGTGAAGAAGCAGGAAAAGGGGGGGTGGGGGATAAAGAGGACTGGGGTAGGGTTAAAGGGGTGCTGGGAGGGGACAAAAGGGGAATCATGGGGGTGAAGGGGGTGGGGGGAATAAAGGGGAGTAAAGGTGGATGTGGAGTAAAAGTGGGTTTCAGGGGGGCTAAAGAGGGTTTGGAGAGATTAAAGAGTGTAAAGAGGAGTTGGGGGAGGGAGAGTGGGGGAGGTGTGGGCCTGGGGGGTTATTGGGGGCTGAGACCCCCAGTTTTGTGTCCATCTGTCCGTGCCCTGTCCCCCCCCCAGAGAACCGTCTGCTGCCCACGGAGCTGCGGCGCGAGGCCTTGGCCCTGCAGAAGGAGCTGGAGTTGGACACCCCAGGGCTGGGTGAGGGCAGCCAGGGACCAGATCTGCCTCATTTCACCCCAAAACAAAAGAAGCTTCTGGGTTTGCCTGAAATCCTCCCCAAAACTGGGCTTGGATTTTTCTGAATGCCACCCAAAATCCAGCTGCAGTTTGCTGCGATGCCTCCTGAAGGGGCAGCAAAATTCACCTGGAAAAGGGGGGAGGAGGGAGGCTTCCCCATAGGCACCCCCAACATGAGGATCAGACTTGGACAGTTACCCAGTTTCCCAGGTTTTAGCCCCAAAAAGGGACAAAGGTCTACCCCAAAACCCTTCAAAATGAAAGTGGAATTTGGCTTTTTCTCCCCCCAAAAAGGAGGTGAAATTTGGTCTCTAAGTGGGAACAGATTTGGCCCAAAATCGGCATCAAATTGGCTCAGTTTTACCCCAAAATGAGCATCAAATTGGCTCAGCTTTAGCCCAAAATGGGCATCAAACTTTCCCCCCTAAAATCTCCTGAATTTGCTCTATTTTCCCCCAAACTGCTGCCCCTTCAAAGAGCCTTGAGAATCCCCAAACCAGGCCCAAGCAGCCCCAGAGTGGCTGCGAGCCTCCTGTGCTGTGCCCTCTGCAGATGGCACAGGCAGCCAGGACGATGAGTACCGCTGGGCAGGCCTGGAGCCCCCCAGGGTGATGGTGACCACCTCCCGGGAGCCCAGCTCACGGCTCCGCCTCTTCGCCAAGGTGGGTGGGGCTGGTGGGAGGGGCTCGGGGGTCACCAGGAGGTTGGGTGTGGTCGGTGTCCCTGGGTGGGGTTGGGTGTGGTCAGTGTCCCTGGGTGGGGTTGGGTGGGTTGGTGTCCCTGGGTGGGGTAGGGTGGGGCTGGGAGGGGTTGGTGTCCCTGGGTGGGGTCAGGTCTGGTAGGGTGTGGTCGTTGTCCCTGGGCGGTGTCCCCAGGGGGTGGGGTCGGGTGTGGTCAGTGTCCCTGGGGGGAGGGGGGGGTGGTGTTGGGTGTGGTCAGTGTCCCTGGGTGGCATTGGGTGTGGTCGGTGTCCCCGGGGGGGGGGGGGGGTGTCGGGGGGGTGGTGGTGGTGGTGTTGGGTGTGGTCAGTGTCCCGGGGGGGGGGGGGGGGTTCGGGGGGTCGGGTGTGGTCGGTGTCCGGGGGGGGGGGGGGGTGGGGGGGGTGGTGTTGGGTAGTGGTCAGTGTCGGGGGGGGGGGTGGGGGGGTGGGGGTGGGGTTGGGGTCGGGTGTGGTCGGTGTCGGGGGGGTGGGGGTGGGGGGAGGGGTGGTAGTGGTGGTGTTGGGTGTGGTCAGTGTCCCGGGGGGGGGGGGGGGGGGGGGGTGGGGGGGGGGGGGGGGGGGAGGGTCGGGTGTGGTCAGTGTCGGGGGGGGGAGGGGGGGGGGTGTTGGGTGTGGTCAGTGTCCCGGTGCCAGGCTGGGTGCCCGCAGGAGCTGTGCCTACTGCTGCCGGGTGCCAGGCGCATGAACCGCGGCCGGGCGGAGCTGGGCGCCCTGGTCGGGGCCTGCCAGGCCGCGGGGGTCAGCGACCTGCTGGTGGTGCACGAGACCCGCGGCAGCCCCGGTGAGCCCTGGGGCCGTGGCCCCACCCTGGGCCCCCCCCCCCCCCCCCCCCCCCCCCCCGCCCCCCCCCGGCCCCTCCTGGCCCCATCTCCCCCACCCTGCACTGTCTGCTCCGGTGTCCCACCCTGCCGCCATGCCCCAGGGTCCCTGCCCCACCCACCCCCCAAGGCTCCTTCCCCTCTGGGGACACAGGGAACCCTCGGGGGGGAGGGGGGGACACACCCTGGGGGCCACATGGCCCTGCATGGGGCCAATGGAGGGGGCGGGCCAGTGGAGAGGTGGGGTTAACTGGGGCTAATTAATAGGGTGGCGCCAATAGATGGGGCTAACAGGAAGGGCTAGTGGAGAGGTGAGGTCAATGAAGGGGTGTGGCTATTGAAGGGGTGGGGTCAACAAAGGGGTGGGACTAATGGGGGTGGGTTTAACAGAGGGGTGGGGCTGCTGAGGGGATAGGCTAACAACCAGGGGGTGTCTTATCAAAGGGGTGGAGCTAATGACCCAGGCAGGGGTGATGGGAGAAGGGTGTGGCTGATGGGGGTTAATGAAGGGATGATGCTAATGAGGGAGGGGGCTGGCTAAGGAGGCGTGGCTAATGAGGGAGGGGGCTGGCTCATGGGGGTGAAGGCTCACCGGGGGAGGGGGGGGGGGGGCCTGCTGGCCAGGGGCCAGCTGCTGACCCCTGCCCCCGCCCCAGACGGGCTGCTGCTGTGCCACCTGCCCCACGGCCCCACCGCCCACTTCACCCTCAGCGGCGTCGTCCTGCGGCAGGAGGTTGGGGGCCTGGGGGGGGGCTCCCCTGGCTGCCCCCCACCTGCTGCTGCTCCACCTGGACTCCCCCCTGGGCCGAAGGGTAAGGGGCAGGGGGGCTCTGGGGGCGTGGGCACAGCCGGGGGGGCGTGGGGTGCGGGTTGGGATGTCGAGGGGCAGGGGCTGGGGACTTTGGGGTCGGGGGGGCCAGTGAGAGCATGTGGGGGGGGTCGTGAGGGGTCGCGGGGGGGGGGGTTGGGGTTGGGGCATGCTGGGGACGCTGGGCAGGCTGGGGGGGGCTGAGCTGCTGCTGTGCCCTGCCCAGGTTGGGACCATCCTGAAGCATCTCTTCCCGGTGCCCCGCCCGGACAGCCGCCGCGTCGTCACCTTCGCCAACCAGGACGATGTCATCTTGGTCAGGTGGGGCAGGGGCTGGGGCAGGGGGACAGGGGACACTTGGGACATCCCTGGGGACCCCCCCCAACGACTGGGCCCCCCCTGCAGGAACCACGTCTACAAGCGCCGGGGCAGGACGGTGGAGCTGGAGGAGGTCGGACCCCGGTTCCAGCTGCGCCGTGAGTGTGCCCCCAGCTGCCCCCACAAATGCCACCTCACCCCCACCTCGCCCCCTGTGTCCCCAACATGTCCCCAACGTGTCCCCACAGCCTACCTGATCCGCCTGGGCACGCTGGAGCAGGGCGATGCTGCTGACGTCGAGTGGCGCTGGCACCCCTACACTGCCACCGCCCCCAAGCGCCGCCTGCTCAGCACCACCTGAGCTGGGCCTGGGCACCCTCCTGAGGCTCCCTGGACTCCTGAGTGCCTTTCTGATGCCTGGGCTTCCTCCTGGGCCCATGGGTGCCCTCATGCATAGCTGGGTCCTCCTCCTGCATTCCTGGGACCCCTCCAGAAGTCTGGGTCCCTCCTGGACCCCTGGATGACCTCCTGATGCCTGGGACCCTTCCTGGACCCCTGGGTTTCCTCCTGGGCACCTGGGTCCCCTCATGATGCTTGGGGTCCTCTCCTGGATATCCTCCTCATGTTTGGGGTCCCCTCATGGACACCTAGGTCCTCCTCCTGATTCTTGGGACCCCCCCAGATGTCTGGGTCCCTCCTGGGCACCTGGGTCCCCTCCTGGTGCTTGAGTCCCTCAGGCTCAGCTTTTCTGCCCCAATGTACTTGGTCTTCTCCACTTTTGGGTCCAAATCCATCCTTTTGGCTTCTCCCACGCCTCAGGGGGAGGGACCCAGGGTGGTCTCTGGGCTCTGCCCTCACACCCTGGACCATTCCTCCAGGGCTTCCTGTGGACCTTTGGGCTTCTCGACCTGGGGGTTCCAGCCCCGAGGCAAGGGGCTGGCGCTGAGCAGGGGACCCCAAAACGGCTTGGGTCTCCCCCTGGACATCTCAGTCCCCTGCTGGGCACTGAGGCTGCTTCCCGGGGTGCTCCTCAAGCCCCCCGGAGCCATCAGCTGGGACAGAGCCACCCCAAGCACCGATCCAGGCTGGGTGCAGAAGTGCTGGAGAGAGCCTGGAGAACTTCAGCGCCGGAGCCAGCAGCTGGCGGCGGCAGCCCGAGGAGCACCCCCCGAGAGCTGGGCGGCCGCAGGGGGGGCGGGACCGGGGGAGGCGATGCCGCCGCTCACTGCCCCGGCACCGGGACACGGCGCAGCGGCGGCGGAGACGCGGAGAGTGCAGAGCCGGGCTGGCGGCGTTGGGGCTGCTCAGCCCGGAGGGGAGAAGGCTCCGGGGGCAGCTCGGAGCGGCCCGAGGGGGACAGCGGGGAGCGGGCGGCGGTGCCGAGCCGCGGGCGGGAAGCAGGCCCCGGGGCCGGCAGCAGAGCACCGAGGAGCGGCGGGAGGCGGAGAGCCAGGGCCGGGCGGAGCGGACGGGACCGGGACCGGGACCCGCCTCTGGCACTACCCCGGATCCGACCCCGGGGCCGGCCGGGCACTGCCGAGAGCCTCCGCGGCCGCCCGGCGACCTCCCCGGGATGACAGCGTTCGGAGCCGGCCGGGTGAGGCCGAGATGATCCCTGGGGACTGGGGGCGGACGGGACGGGCAGGGCCGCAGGAGGTTTTGGGATGATCCCGGTGCCGCCCCCGGTGCCGCCCCCGGTGCCGCCCCCGGTGCCGCCCCCGGTGCCGCCCCCGGTGCCGCCCCCGGTGCCGCCCCCGGTGCCGCCCCCGGTGCCGCCCCCGGTGCCGCCCCCGGTGCCGCCGAGGCAGGGCGGGGACCGGGTCTCGCCGCGGCCGCCGAGGTCGGGGTCCGGCCGAGCGCCTCCGAGCCCGGAAGGCTTCGACAGCAGCAGAGCCCCCAGGGCAGTTCTGTGTCCCCCAAGGAGGCAGCAGAGCCCCCAGGGCCGTTCTGCGCCCCCAAGGCAGTTCTGGGTCGCACCTCCAGGACCCTTTTCAGTCTCTGGCTGCTCTGGGAAGGCTTTGGGCAGCTCGGGGCAGCAGCACCAAAGTTCCTGCCCAGTTGCCCAGGTTTGGGTCTTGCCATTCCCAACCTGGCACAAACCCAACCACGGTCAGGCTGGGGGGCGTGCAGGGGACCAGAGCAGCGCCCCCAGGGCAGCTCCCAGGGGAGCACAAAGTCCAGGCAGGACTGGAAAGCCTCCAGCGGCTCCTGGCAGCTGAGCTCTGCCACTCCACGGCAGGAATTTGTTCTTGCCCCTTGGTTCCAGCCTGTGCCCATCCTGCCCCCTGAGTGCCCCTAGGCTGTACCCATCCCTGCCCCCTGAATGCCCCCAGGCTGCTCTACCAATCCCTTGTCCTCCTCTGTTGACCCCCTTGGGCTCAGCCCCAGAGCTGTGCAGGCAGGAGGCTGCCAGCAGGTCCCCAGTGGCCCCTGGAGCCTCTCTGCTCTCAGCAGCTTCCTTTGGTGCCCCTGGAGCCAGCTGCAAGCTGCATCCTTGGCACAGCTGCGGGGGGGCAGAGCCTTGGCCTGCTGCTGCCAGGGAGCTGCAGCAGCTCTGGGCTCCTGCAGTGAGGGCTGCACTGGCACTGCCCTGCAGCTCTAGGGCAAGGGTCCAGGGTCCAGGGCCCAGGGCTGCTCTCTCAGGCACAGACTGCCTGCCTGGAGCCTCAGCTGGAGCAGCCTCTGGCTGGGGAGCTGCTGCCCCCTGCCCTCTGCTTCCCCCCAGGTACTTCCTGCTGGCTCGCACCCACCCGGACCCCAAGGCTCCTGCAGGCAAAGCCTTCACTGGCTTCATTGTGGAGGCCAACAGCCCTGGCATCCAGGTTGGCAGGAAGGTGAGGAGCAGGCCCGGCCCTGCCAGCCCAGGAGCCGCTCTTGGCGTCTCACCCAAGCAGGCCCCCAGCTGCCTTGAGAGGAGAGGCCTTGGGGCAGTGCCCCCGGCCCGTGCCCACCTGCAGGGAGCTTGGCACTGCCCAGCACAGGGGCAAGAGGCTCCCTTGGGAGCCTTGGGTGGGCCCAGGGCAGGGATCCCTCAGCAGGAGCTGAAGGCAGCTGGCCTGGCACAGCTGCCAGAAGCACCTTGGAGCCCCAAGCGGTGCCAGGCGGTGCCAGCAGCAAGGGGCAGAGCTGCAGCCACAGCCCCCTGAGTGCTGTGCCCTCAGCTGCTCCTGCCCAGGGAAGAGGCCTCGGGGGGCACAGGGCTGGGGCCGTGCTGGGGCCGGCAGGGAAGCAGCAGTCGGGTGGCAGCCAAAGCTCAGCCCCAGGCAGCAGGCAGGGCCCTGGGCGGCCGCTGCCCATCTCCCTCCCGCCCTGCTGTGGGCACAGCTGCAGCTCCCTGCTGCCCGCCCCGGGGGGCTCTGTCCTGCCTCTGCCAGCCCTGGCACAGAGCCCAGCTGGGCACAGCCCCGGGACTGAGCCCCAGGCAGAGGAAGGATCCTGCCCAGCTCCAGGGCGGGCTGGGGGAAGGCAGAACTGGGGCTGGGGAGGGAACTGGAGCTGGAACTGAAGCCCTTGGGCAGAGAGCAGCCCAGAAAGCTCAGGGCTGGTGCCCGGGGGCCGCTGAGGCGCTGGCACCGTGCTGCCCCTCGGCAGCCCCAGCGAGCTGCCCCTCCGCCCCCTGCCCCCCGCAGGAGCTGAACATGGGCCAGCGCTGCTCGGACACCAGGGGCATTGTCTTTGAGGATGTGAGAGTGCCCCAGGAGAACGTCCTGAGAGCAGAGGGAGCAGGCTTCAAAATCGCCATGGGAGCCTTCGACAAGACCAGGCCGCCGGTGGGTGCCAGGCACGGCCCCGGGCAGCTGTGCCGGAGGAGCTGTGCCGGGGGAGCTCTCCCGGGGGTGCTCTCCCGGGGGGAGCTGTGCCGGGGGTGCTCTCCCGGGGGTGCTCTCCCGGGGGTGCTCTCCCGGGGAAGCTGTCCCGGGGGTGCTCTCCCGGGGGTGCTCTCCCGGGGGAGCTCTCCCGGGGGAGCTCTCCCGGAGGTTCCGGTGCTGAGGCTCTGCCCTGTCCCTGCAGGTGGCAGCCGGGGCCGTGGGCTTGGCTCGGAGGGCGCTGGACGAAGCCACCAAATATGCTCTGGAGAGGAAAACCTTCGGGAAGCTGCTGGTGGAGGTGAGAGCAGAGCCTGCAGAGGCAGGGGGCCAGGGGCTGCCTTCTGCCAGCTGTGCCAGCAGGGAGCCCCCACGGCTGTGCCCTGGCTCTCAGCAGGGAGCTCTGGCACAGCTCTGCCCCTGCCGGGCTGCCCCAGGGCACAGCTCGGCCCCGGCTGGGCCGAGGCAGCGCTGCAGCAGCTCCTGGGCTGCTCCTCTGGCCCCTGCTGCTCAGAGACAGCTCTGGGCCAGGCCCTGAGGCTGCTGTGCTGCCAGGGCAGGGCTGAGCTCTTCAGCTGCAGCCAGGAGAGGTCTATGGGGGGCAGAAGCCTCTGGGGGACAGAGCAGCCCAGAGCCAGCGAGCCCCAACCCAGGGCCGGGCACAGCCCTGCGGGGGGCAGGGGCAGCACTCATGGGCTCAGGGCATTGCCAGGGCTGGCAGAGCCCTCAAGGACCACCCGGTGCCAACCCCCTGCCAGGGGCAGGGTCGCTTCCTCCTGGATCAGGCTGCCCAGAACCACATCCAGCCTGGCCTGGAGAGCTTCCAGCAGGCCCTGGGCACCCCCTGCCACTGCCTCCCCCCCGATGGGGAAGAGCTTTTTCCTCATGTCCAGCCCACACCCACCCTGCTCCAGCTGGGGTCCATTCCCCCCCCCAATCCCTCCCTGGCATCCTAAGCAGTTCCTCTCAGCTCTCTGTAGCCCCCTGCAGGGCCACACTCAGGTCTCCTGGGAGCCTTCTGCCCCCCAGGAGCCAGCAGTGAGCCAGACCCACAGCTCAGAGCACTAAAGCTCAGCTGCAGCATCCCAGGTTGCATTCCTGTGCTGCAGAGCTCAGCCCCTGGCAGTCAGGCTCAGTGCAGCCCAGAGCCTGCTGCCAGCCTGTAATGGGTTGGGGCCGACCCCCTCCCCACCACAGGCAGAAATAACGACTCAGACAAACTGATTGCAAAAGTAGTGGAGAGTTTAAATAGAGAACAGTGAGTGTGCACAAAAGGAAACATGGTGACAAGAAAGGAACCAAAGTAAACCCAGGAAGACCCCAAACCCCACCTGAGGGTGCATCCAAAACCCCCAGGGCTCCTTCTTCCCCCTCCCTCTGCTGGGCTAGTCTCAGCTGGCCAGGCCTGAGACTGCCCATCCCCCTGTGGCCTTGGCCCCAATCAGGCCCATGGCCGGGAGATCTCTCCCCCAGTTACCAAGTCTCGGAGAGGGAAGGAAAGAGGAAGTGCCAGACCCCACCGCAAAATTTATAGTGGTGCAAGGGATTATGGTAGAAATACCTAATTTCCTGAGTCCACCCACTGGGATGGACTTCTGGACACAGGAAACACCCCTGTAGCAGAGGGCACCCAGCCCAAACTACGACACAGCCCTGCAGAACTCAGCTGCAGCCCAGAGCCTGCTGCCAGCCCAGGCACAGAAGGCAGCCCCAGAGCAGCCTCTGCTGTGCTGTGCTGGGCCAGGCCCCGGGCTGGGTGCTCAGGGGCTTCGGTGTCCCCGTGGCAGCACCAGGCAGTGTCCTTCCTGCTGGCTGAGATGGCCATGAAGGTGGAGCTGGCTCGCTTGGGCTACCAGAGAGCTGCCTGGGAGGTGGACGCCGGCCGCAGGAACACCTTCCAGGCCTCCATCGCCAAGGCCTTCGCCGGCGACGTGGCCAACCAGGTGGCTGCAGATGCAGTGCAGATCTTTGGGGGCAACGGCTTCAACACTGAGTACCCTGTGGAGAAGCTGATGAGAGATGCCAAAATCTACCAGGTGAGTGCAGGGCAGCAGGGGACCTGCGGGGAGGCTGCCTGGCACAGCTGGGGGGGACAGGCTGCCCCTGAGTCCTGCCCCTGGCTGCCCTCAGCCCTGCCGCTGGCTGCCCTCAACCCTGCCCTCAGCCCTGCCCCTGGCTGCCCTAAACCCTGCCCTGCTGCTGAGCCCTGCCCCCAAGTCCTGCCCTGAACCCTGCCCCTGGCTGCCCTCAGGTCTGCCCTTGGCTCTCTGCAGGCCTCAGCTCTCGCTGGCTGCTGTCCCCTTTGCTGCCCTGCAGCTGCTGCTGCAGCCTGGGGGTGCAGGGCAGGGTCCCAGCTGTGGCAGCAGTTGCCGGGCTGTGGGGAGCTGCTCAGCTGACTCTTCTGCCCCTTCCCTTGTGTGGTGGATTGAGAGAGGGCTTAGCTCTCCCTCCTCCACAGAGTAAGAAACCACAGCTAACTCAGTCGAAGAGCAAAAGCTATATATTTACAAGCATATATGGAAAGCAGGTTATATATAACACAATATATACAGGTATTTACAATATATACACAGAAATACACAGCAAAGACAAATAACACAACAAAAATCCCTCCCTCAGGGAGGGATCCCCTCTTTGGAACCCCCTCTCTCCCCCCCTTACCTCCCTTTTTCCCCAAAAAGGGGTTAGAGAGAGAGAAAGGCAAGTTACTAAGGAAAAGAGTTGTTAGCAAGCTTCAAAAGCCCATGCAGGATTAGTGTTTGCTTATCTGAAGGCCAAGTCCAGCAGTTCGCAGAAGAAGCAGGCAGGGAGAACAGGCTGAAACACCAAACTCCCCCAACTCCCAAACCCAACTGAACTGAGGAAAAAAAAAAAAAATTTTCCAACCGCTTCACAATCTAAAGCTGAATTTTTGTTTATCAACCAATGAAATTCGTTTAGAATATCAGAATGTTTTGGTTCTAGTACCAAAAACATTAGCCAGTGTGTTCCAGCAGTGTTTGTTCTTAAAGGCACAGCCTCAAACGACCACAGTCCACCCCTTTCTAAACAATTTCATTGGCTGTTCGTACTGTCCATCCAATCCAGAACAATATTTACAGTTCGTAAGTTAAGTTCATCGTCCATTCCGGCTATACTCAGATGTAGATGATTCAGAAGTCCAAGAAAATCCAAAATCAAGAAAATGGAAAACAGTTTGTCTCTCCGCAGACGAAGCGAAGAAAAAGGGAAACAGGGACTCAGGGACTCTCAGTTGACTCAGGGCTCTCAGGGTTCTCAGGGTTCGTGCACCGTAGATTCCTCAGGGACTCTTTCCTTTGGACGCGCTGTAGCTGTACAACATTCTGAAATTAAACTCTCTCAGCTAAAGTTAAATCTCTTTGTGGAATACACTGAATTTCACCATTCTCTTGCATTATCCAATAAGTGTGACCCGGACCTTCTGCTGAAACCACCCCTCGGACAGGTTTAGCCTCTCCTGAGGGCGAAAATACCCAAACAGTTTTACCTAACAGATTCTTTTCCCTAACAACAGGAACTCTATCACCTTCTACTTTCTGTAGCAGATCAGAATGTGCAGGTCCAGCTCGGTTCACTGAACCTCTACTGTTCACCAGCCAGGTTGCTTGTGCTAAATGTTTCTCCCAGTTTTTCAAAGATCCACCTCCCATGGCTTTGAGAGTGGTCTTCAACAAACCGTTGTAGCGTTCAATCTTCCCTGCAGCTGGTGCATAGTAAGGAATATGGAAAATCCACTCAATACCGTGCTCTTTTGCCCAGCTCTTTACAAGGTTGTTCTTGAAGTGAGTTCCGTTGTCTGACTCAATCCTCTCTGGAGTTCCGTGTCTCCACAGGATCTGTCTCTCCAGACCGAGAATGGTGTTGCGTGCAGTTGCATGTGGGACTGCGTAAGTTTCCAGCCATCCAGTGTTTGCCTCTACCATAGTAAGCACGTACTGCTTACCAGAACGAGAACGTGGTAGAGTGATGTAGTCAATCTGCCAAGCTTCACCATACCTGTATTTGCACCATCTGTCACCATACCACAAGGGCTTAATTCTCTTTGCCTGCTTAATAGCAGCACAAATGTCACAGTCATGGATGACTTGTGTGATGGCATCCATGGAAATGTCTATGGATCTGTCACGAGCCCATTGGTATGTTGCATCTCTGCCTTGATGTCCTGACGAATCGTGAGCCCACCGAGCTAAGAATATCTCACCTCGGTGTTTCCAGTCGAGATCAAGTTCAGAGTCCTTGTCTACTTGAGAAACTCTTGCAGCTAGATCTGCCTGATGGTTGTGCTGCTGTTCCTCAGTAGCTTTGCTCTTGGGAATGTGAGCATCAATGTGTCTCACTTTCACTGGAATTCTCTCGATTCGATCAGCAATGTCTTGCCACAGTTCAGCTGCCCAGATGGGTTTTCCTTTCCTCTGCCAGGCATTCTTTTTCCAGTTCTTTAGCCAACCCCATAGAGCATTGGCTACCATCCATGAGTCGGTGTAGAGATAAAGCTTTGGCCATCTCTCACGTTCAGCCACGTCGAGAGCTAGCTGGACAGCTTTTACCTCTGCAAATTGACTGGATTCTCCTTCTCCATCCTTCGCCTCTGCAACTCGGCGTGTTGGACTCCACACGGCAGACTTCCACCTTCGCTTGTTCCCGACGAGACGACAGGAACCGTCTGTGAACAAAGCATATTTCTTTTCATCATCAGAAAGGTCATTGTAAGGAGGAGCTTCCTCAGCACGAGTTACTCTCTCCTCTGGAGGTTTAGCACAGTTGGTATCTTCAGGCCAACTTGAGATCACCTCCACCAGACCAGGTCTTTCAAGATTTCCCATTCGAGCTCTCTGTGTTATCAGGGCCATCCACTTAGACCAGGTGGAATCTGTGGCATGATGTGGTGTGGAACCTTTGCCTTTGAACATCCAATTCAAAACTGGCAATCTGGGAGCTAAGAGAAGTTGTGACTCAGTTCCAATTACTTCAGAAGCTGCTTTCACTCCTTCATAGGCAGCTATAATCTCTTTCTCTGTTGGAGTGTAATTAGCCTCTGAACCTCTGTAACCTCGACTCCAGAAACCAAGAGGTCGTCCACGTGTCTCACCTGGAGCTTTTTGCCACAAGCACCAGGTTGGACCATTGTCACCTGCAGCCGTGTACAAAATGTTCTTAATGTCTGGACCATCTCGCACAGGTCCCAGACCCACTGCTTGGACTACTTCTTGCTTTATCTGGTCAAAGGCTGCTTGTTGTTCAGGTCCCCAGTGGAAACTGTTCCTCTTTCGAGTCACATCATACAGAGGTTTCACAATCTGACTGTATCCAGGAATGTGTAGTCTCCAAAATCCCACTATCCCCAAGAAACGTAGAGTTTCTTGCTTGTTCGTGGGATTTGCCATGGTAGAGACTCTATTTACCACATCCACTGGAATGTGTCGGCGTCCATCCTGCCACTGCACTCCCAGAAACTGGATCTCTGTGGTAGGACCTTTCACTTTGTCTCTCTTGATGGCAAAACCTGCATTCAGGAGAATGTCCATGATTTTGTTACCTTTCTCGAAGCCTTCCTCAGCAGTTTTACCCCAGACGATGATATCATCGATGAACTGGATGTGTTCTGGAGCACCACCTTCCTCCAGAGCATCATGGATTACTGCATGACAGATGCTGGAGCTGTGGATCCAGCCCATTGGCAGTCTGTTGAAAGTGTACTGGATTCCTCTCCAGGTGAAAGCAAACTGAGGCCTGCATTCCTCTGCTATGGGAATAGAGAAGAAGGCATTAGCAATGTCTATGGTAGCATACCATTTGGCCTCTTTGGATTCCAGCTCATACTGGAGTTCCATCATGTCTGGTACTGCTGCACTCATAGGCGGAGTTACTTCATTCAGGGCTCGGTAGTCCACTGTCAGACGCCAGTCTCCATTCGGCTTTCGCACAGGCCACACTGGACTGTTGAAAGGTGAATGAGTTTTGCTGATGACTTTTCTGACTCTCCAACTGATGAATCAGATTCTGAATGGGCAACAAAGAGTCACGGTTGGTTCTGTATTGTCTGTGATGCACAGTCCGAGAAGCAACCGGCAACTTAATGTCCTGAATCTTGTGTTGTCCCACAACTGCAGATTCATCAGAAAGCTCAGGTCTAGCAGACAGCTTCAGTTTTTGTCCATCAATTTCTACAGAAGCTACTCCAAAAGCCCATTTGTAACCTTTAGGGTCTTTGAAACGCCCTTCTCTCAGAAAATCAATTCCCAAAATACAAGGTGCATCAGGTCCGGTCACAACTGTATGCTTTTTCCATTGTTTACCAGTTAAGCTTATATTAACCTCCACTTTACTTAACTCTTGAGATCCACCAGTGACTCCCAGAATAGTTATGGACTCTGATCCCTGATAATTTGATGGCAATATGGTGCACTGAGCTCCTGTGTCAACCAAGGCCCTGTACTTCTGAAAGTGTGAAGTGCCAGGCCACTGGATGTACACATCCCAATAGATTCTGTTATCTGTATTACCCCTCTCCTCCCCCTGGCGGGAGGCAGGGCACCCCTAGTTATGGGGAACATGTCCACAGGTGCAACGAGCACACTGTGCAGTGTTAGAACTGGAGCCACTGTTGGAGCTACTAGAGTTGTCCTGGGGAACTGTAGAAGTAACAGCTACCCTTCTGGTATTGCTACCTCGGGTTCTGCCACTTTGCAGTTCTCTCAGTCTCCTGAAAAGATTAGAAGTTGGTTGACCATCCCACCTGTTCATGTTCTCACCAAACTGATCACGCAGGGTAATCCAAATAGTCCTACGTGACTGCCTTGGTGGTCTGTTTTGGTTTGATCTGTTTTGGAATGACCTCCTTGGAGGATGTCTATTCCTCACAGATGAAACCTGTACCCACCTGGAGGAAGAATTGGAATCATCTCTTTGTGCCAATTGGGAGATGGTGTTTTTTAAATTCATCCTTCAGCTCTTTCATGCAATTCTCCAGTTTTCCAGACAGAGTTTCAATGGCTGAAACCAAAGAAACACGTGTCATGCTATCATCCAATTGTCTCAATTGATCAGTGAATTGGCCAACCGTAAGAGGAGCTCCACCATAATTTCTTGCTACAATTCTGCTTGCCAGAATGTTTGCATAATTAGAAGGAGCAAGCTTGATGAGCTTTTTAGCAAGACCATTTCCTACAGGAACATCATCAGGATTCAGAGATTCATGTTCACCATAGAGTACCTCTCTAACAGCAAATTCTCTCAGACGCTTGATTCCCTCATCTATGGTAGTCCAGGGCTTAGGATTCCATGGAAGATCATCTCGGGAAGGGTATCTCATGAGAACTGCCATTAGAAGGCGTATCCACAGATTAACCTTACCGAGAGCCTTGCCTAGATGTCTATCTATTCCATTATCCTTTGAGAGAGTTCCTAGCTGGGCTGCTGACTTGTCTCCAACCATTAGAGCTGGAGCACCTGTATCATAACATCTACCAAGCCAAGCGAGAACTGGCTCCTTATCTGCTCTGAGATAGTCTTTTCTCACATTTCTAAGCTCCTCACGTGGTGAAGAGCAGTCGGTTATGTCATCTTGTTCTTGCTCCTCTGCCTCCTGTTCCTCAACTTGTGGTCCCAACAACCTCTCAAGGATCCCTTTAAGCTGAGAAGCACCACCACTAGCTGCTGTCCTACCAAGAGATGCATCTCGATCCTCTGATGATCTCAATAACTCAGCTGTATTTTTAAGACAGATTTTCTCTTCCTCCCCAGCAGAAGAACCTTGCTGTGCATCCCCGTCAGCTCCTGAATCAGCTTTAGTCTTACCCTTCCTTGTTGTTAAAACTGCTACTTGCTTTACTGGAGCTGTGTTTGGGTTTCCAGCTGCCTTATTATCAGAAGCTGATAAGCTTTGAGACAGATTAGTTGCTTTGGAGGACGCTTCCGCTCCTGCCATGGAAGAAGGAGGAAATGACTTTGCCTCGTTAATGGTGGCTGCCTGGGACACAGGAGCCGCCATGTTTGGGGCTACTGTAGCCCCTGGCTGCTTGCCAGAATCATCACCATTGCTATTCAGAGCTGCCTTGCCGATTGACTTTTTAGCTTTATCTTTAACTGACACAGATTCTCCATTATCATCCTCACTGGATGTTCCTGAAACAGAGCTAGGGTGGCGTTTTCGTCTCTTTGTCCTCCGTCTAATAACAAAACATGCCTTATAAACTTTTCTCTCCCGGTACAGTGTCACTAGCAAATACACATTACTTATCACCAGCAGCAGGACTACACACATCAAGAAAATCAGCTTTGGATCCCAGCCATCACTTAAAATTACCCTTTCACCGAGCGGAATCTTAAACTCTTTTATCTCAATAGGGAGTGTGCTAGATGTTACATTCCTGTACTTTTTAACATAAAAGAATTCCAGGCACTGATCATACAGAAGCCGAATCTTGTACTTAAACCACAAATATAATTTTTGCATTATATATTTACCTATCTTATCGATAATCATACCCAGGCAATACTTGTAGATCAATACACCAAAGACCGAGAAGAACAGACGCTCAAAAAGCCAAAACACCTTCATGTTTGCTCGTTCGACTTAAGCAAGCAATAAATCAAACTAATTTGTCAGCAAGCCCCGAGTTGGGCAGCCAATAAATGTGGTAGGTTGAGAGAGGGCTTAGCTCTCCCTCCTCCACAGAGTAAGAAACCACAGCTAACTCAGTCGAAGAGCAAAAGCTATATATTTACAAGCATATATGGAAAGCAGGTTATATATAACACAATATATACAGGTATTTACAATATATACACAGAAATACACAGCAAAGACAAATAACACAACAAAAATCCCTCCCTCAGGGAGGGATCCCCTCTTTGGAACCCCCTCTCTCCCCCCCTTACCTCCCTTTTTCCCCAAAAAGGGGTTAGAGAGAGAGAAAGGCAAGTTACTAAGGAAAAGAGTTGTTAGCAAGCTTCAAAAGCCCATGCAGGATTAGTGTTTGCTTATCTGAAGGCCAAGTCCAGCAGTTCGCAGAAGAAGCAGGCAGGGAGAACAGGCTGAAACACCCAACTCCCCCAACTCCCAAACCGAACTGAACTGAGGAAAAAAAAAAAATTTTCCAACCGCTTCACAATCTAAAGCTGAATTTTTGTTTATCAACCAATGAAATTCGTTTAGAATATCAGAATGTTTTGGTTCTAGTACCAAAAACATTAGCCAGTGTGTTCCAGCAGTGTTTGTTCTTAAAGGCACAGCCTCAAACGACCACACCTTGGCAGATCTATGAGGGCACTGCCCAGATCCAGAGGCTGATCATAGCTCGGGAGCACCTGGGCAAGTTCAAGGGCTGAGGAGAGGCCTGGGGCAGGGCTGGGGCTGCTGCAGGCTGCCTGTGCCCAGGGCAGGGCTCTGGGGGCCTTGCTCAGGGCCAGCAGAGGCCTGGAGAAAGCCTTTTGTGTCCCAGCCCCAGCCCTGTGCACAGGATGGAGCTGTGCCTGCCCCTGGCTACCTGGCTACCCTGGCTGCCGACCTCGGTGCCTGCTGGGCAGCTGTGGGCTGCCAGGGCACCGCTTGGGCTCTGGCCTTGCTCTCTGTCCAGGCACAGCTCTGGCCGGGGCTGGCAGCAGAGCTAAGCCCCTGCCCAGTGCACCTCTGATTAAAACAGGAGCAAAATGCTGATTGCCTTCTTCGGGCCCTGGCTCTGTGGGGGGGTCCCCCCTCGGGGCAGCTGCCAGGAGCCGCTCTGCTCCCCCAGGAGCCCCTCGGGGCCAGCAGCTGGGCTCTGGGCACCACTGGCGCAAGGACATCCTCTCAGAGAGAGCTCTGGCGGCCCCGAGCCCGGGCTCTGTCCCCAGCCCTGGAGCTGCCTCGGGGCGCTGTGGCAGCCAGGCAGCCCCAGCAGCGCCAGCCCCGGGGGAGCTCTGTGCTGCCTCCCCAGCAGGAGGCCTCCCGCTCACAGCGGCTCCACAGCCAGCAGGGACACAGCCTCAGCCCGCGCTGCCCGAGAGGCTTCTCCGCAGGGGCCGCAGCTCCTCCGGCTCCAGCCCGGGCAGCGCTCGGCGCCGCCTGCGCTGCTCCTGGCTCTCAGAGAGCTCCGGAGCGGCTGGGGTCAGGCAGAGCTCTGCCCCGGGCAAGGAGCAGCCCCCGCGGGGTGCAGCCGAGGGATGGAGCTGCTGGCAGGCAGCCCCGCGGCAACGGAGCCGGCAGCGCTGCCGGGCAAGGAGCCCTGCGGGGGCGTCCGGGGGCAGGGAGGAGAGCGCGGCCAGGAGCACAACCGGCAGGGCTACGACAGCCGAGCTCCGAGCCCGGCCCGGCCCCGCCGCCCGTCAGCGGCACAGCCTCGCCCGCAGCTCCCGCGGCGGCAGCGCCGTCGATTGGCGGGACACGCCCCCGGCGGCCGGCGCTGCCCGCGCCGGACCCCTCCCCCCTGCTCCGGGGCCTTCGCGCGCCCAGGGCAGTCCGTCCTGAACACCGGGTCCCGAGGGCCCTTCGGAGCTGCGCCTAGCAGCGCGGCTCAGGCGAACGCCACGGGCAGCCCTGCCGGGGACCTGAGCCTGCCCCTTCGGCCCCGCCCCGCGGCCGCGTGCCTCTTTCCCGCGGCCGCCGCGCGGCGCAGGTAGGGCCCGGCCGGGGTCGCTTTGGCGGCAGTGGCAGGGAGCCCCGAGCCCGGCCGCACCGGCGGGGAGCCCCGGGCCGGGCCGAGCCGAGCCCGGCCGCGCCGGCGGGGAGCCCCGGGCCGAGCCCGGCCGCACCGGCGGGGAGCCCCGGGCCGAGCCGAGCCCGGCCGCACGGGCGGGGAGCCCCGAGCCGAGCCCGGCCGCACCGGCGGGGAGCCCCGGGCCGAGCCCGGCCGCACCGGCGGGGAGCCCCGGGCCGAGCCGAGCCCGGCCGCACCGGCGGGGAGCCCCGAGCCGAGCCCGGCCGCACGGGCGGGGAGCCCCGGGCCGAGCCGAGCCCGGCCGCACGGGCGGGGAGCCCCGGGCCGAGCCGAGCCCGGCCGCACCGGCGGGGATGGCGGCGGAGAGCTGCGGGCGGCGCTGCCGTTGTGGCGGCCCCGGCCCCGTCGCCTGCTCTCCGGCTGCTGCTGCCCGGGGCCGCCGGCGGCAGCTTGGGCTCCGCCCGGGGCTCGGTGCGGGCGGAGGAGGCCCTGGGGCCGGGCGAGAGGAGCAGGGCCGTAGGCCGCGGGCAGGCCCCGGGTGAGTGCGGGCGGAGCAGAGCCGCTGGGAGCCAGAGCAGGGCCCGGGGCAGGGCTGGCTGCGGGAGGCCTCCCTGGGTCCCTGATGCTTCTTGGCGTGGAGCAGCTGCTGCCAGCTGCTGCCGAGCGCTTCGGTCTGGGGTTGCTCTGAGGCACAGGCTGCTGCAGGCCAGGGACTGCCCCGGGCAGCTTTGGGTTCTATCCTCTCAGCTGGGGCTTGAAGCTCTGCTGCTTGTTGTGCCCCAGAGCCTGGCTGCATTCCCTGTCCCCTCCCCTGCAGGAGCAGCGGCCCCAGGGTGCCCCCCCGACCCGTGCCGGGCAGGGAGCTTATCAGAAGCCCTCCCTGGGCTGTGCTGGTGCAGCCTGCTGGGGGCAGGTTGGCTGCCTTGGGGCCAGGGGAAGGCAGCAGGGGAGTGGGGGCTGGGCAGGGCCCTGCTGGGGAGCCAGAGGAACCCCCCCAGGGGTGGGGAGAGCAGGGGCTGGGGGCTGTGCTGCCTGCTGGCCAGGGCTGCTCTCAGCTAGGGCTGAAGGGGGGCTCGAGGGGAGGGTCTGGGGGAGCTCAGGGTGGGGCTCTGGGAGCCCTGGGGGCAGGTTTGCTGGATGAGGGCCAGCAGTAGGCTGGGGACTGCTCCTGGCTGTGCCTGCAGCTGGCAGCAGAGCTGAGTTGGGGCTGCAGGTGCCAGGAGGCTTTGCCCCCCCGGGCCATTTCAGCAGCCCCCAGCTGGCTGCAGGGGGCAGAGTGGAGCTGCTGGCAGTGCCTAGGGTGTGCCCAGGAAGGTGCCCTGCTGCCCTCTGCTGTGTCTAACTGAGGCTCCCTTGCTGCTTTCTCAGGGAGCAGCAGCTGGCAGTGCAGAGCTGAAGCTGTGTGCCCAGGAGCTGCCCTGCTGAGCTGCTGGACCTTGGCACGGGACCTGGGAGGCTCAGGTCAGTGCTGCCTCAGACCCCTCTGTGCCCTGCTGGGGCTTGGCCTCCTCCCCCTGCAGCTTGTGCCTGACCCTGCTGCTCAGGAGTGCTCTGGGCTCCCTGCAGCTGGCCCTGGCTGCTGGGGCTGGCATCCAGGCCTGCTCTGTGCCCCTGGCTGGGGCTGGCAGTGTTGGCAGCTTGGGTGGCCCCAAGGCAGCAGCCTCCCTGGGTCAGTGATGATCCTTGGCATGTATTAGCTGATGCTAGCTGATGCCCAACCTCTTCAGCTCTAGAATTACTCTGAGGCCCAGGGAGCTGCAGGCCCTTGGGTTGCTGGCACCTTGGGGCCCTTGCTCAGCCAGGTGCCAGCTCTTAGCCCAGGCTGAGCAGAAGGAGCACAGCTGGGGCTCAAGGAGGTGCCCACAAAGCCTTCTGTTTCTTCCCCCAAAGGTTGCTTCCACTCCAGCCCTGCTGTGGACTTCTGCTCTGCCTTCCCTGGGGGAAGAGTTCAGCTCTGCCCTGTTCTTGTCTCACCTGCAGGGCTATGTCCAGCTCTGGAGCCCTCAGCACAGGAGGGACCTGGAGCTGCTGGAGAGGGTCTAGAAGACGCCCCCAAGAGGATCAGAGGCTGAGGAGCTGGGGCTGTACAGCCTGGGGAGGAGAAGGCCCCAGGGAGACCTCAGAGCAGCTCCCAGCCCCTGCAGGGGCTGCCGGAGGGCTGCCGAGAGGCTGCAGGAACAATGGTTTGGGCTGAGAGCAGAGCAGGTTGAGATTGGATGTGAGGAACAAGTTCTGCACCAAGAGGCTGCTGGAGCACTGCCACAGGTCTCCCAGGGAGGTGCTTGGGGCCATGCCTGGAGATATCCAAGGGAAGGCTGCACAGTGCCCTGGGCAGCCTGCTCCAGCTGAGGATGTCCCTGCTGGCTGCAGGGCTTGGACTGGGTGATCTTTGGAGCTCCCTTCCAGGCCAAAGCATTCCAGGCTTCCACAGTCTGGGTGCACAGGACAGGTGCCAGGAGCAGAGCAGAGCTGCTGCCCTGCAGGCAAAAGGCTTCCAGGGTGGCCCAGGGCAGCCTGCTGCAGCTGGGGCTCTCTGCTGGCTGCAGGGGCTTGGCGCTTGGGCGCTCCCTTCCAGCCCAAGCCTTTGCGTGGCTGTGAGCAGTGGAGAAGTCTCTGCACCAGAGGGGCTCTGGCAGAGGTCTCCCTCTCAGCACAGCAGCTCCTGGCACTCTGTCTTCTCCACTCCCAGGAAGGTTTCTTCTTCCTTTCCCCCCTGGCTGTCCTGCCCATCCTGTCCTGCCCATCCCTCTCTCCAGGCTCTCTTGCTCCAGGGTGGATCCTTGGCACTTTCAATAAAGATACCAACAACTGAAAATCCATCCACAATTTATTGATCCAGAGCTCTCCCCAGGAGCTTCTCTGCAGCAGAGCTCAAGGTTCAGGTTGGGGTTGGCCCTTCCCGCTGAGAGAAGCTCCAAACAGCTTCAGCAAGGCCAGAAGCTCACAGCCAGAGCTCCTTGGGCTTGGGAGAGGAGAGCCTGGTGTCAGCAATGCACCTTGACCTCTGGCCACTCAGCAGAGGTGGCTGAGGCAGGAGGCGAGAGCTGAGCCTCTCCCCCAGACCTGGCTGTGCCCAGGATGTGCCCTGCTGCCTGGGGGCACCAGCTAGGGCAGCACTGCCAGGCCATGGCTATGCCACCACTGGGCAGTAGGGCAGAGAGGTTCCCCTGCTCCCCTGCTCAGCTCAGGCCACATCTGGAATCTTGTGTCCAGCTCTGGGCCCTCAGTTCCAGAAGAATCTCAGGGAGCTGCTGGAGAGAGTCCAGCCCAGAGGCACAGAGCTGCTGCAGGCAGTGGGAGATCTGCGAGGAGAGCCTGAGGCAGCTGAGGCCGGAGCCCAGAGCTGGAGGTGAGAGCCAGAGCCATGAGCCAGAGCCAAACCTGTGAGCTGGAGCTGAGAGCCAGAGCCTGGAGCTGCAGCCATGAGCCAGAGGTGAGAGCCAGAGGTGAGAGCCAGAGCCGGAAGCTGGAGCCATGAGCTGGAGTCGAGAGCCAGAGGCTTCCTGTGCCACTCACACAGCAGAAACTGTGCTGTGCCGCACCCTGAGAGCCGGCCCCCAGTCACAGGATCAGAGGATCACAGATGTCAGGGACTGGAAGGGATCCATAGATACAATCGAGTCAAAGCCCCTTGCCAGAGCAGGGTCATGCACTGTAGCTCAGGTCACACAGGAACACATCCAGGCAGGCCTTGAGCATCTCCAGAGAAGGAGACTCCACAGCCTCTCTGGGCAGCCTGCTCCAGTGCTTTGTGACCCTCCCAGTGTAGAAGTTCCTCCTGGTGTTGAGGTGGAACCTCCTGTGCTGCAGCTTACATCCATTGCCCCTTGTCCTGTCACAGGGAGCAAGTGAGCAGAGGCTGTCCCTGTCCCCTCCCTCTTGACCCCCAGCCCTCAGCTATTGATAGACATTGATCAGATCCCTCTCAGCCTTCCCCTCTCCAGACTGAACAGCCCCAGGGCTCTCAGCCTCTCCTTCCCAGGCAGTGCTGCAGTCCCTTCAGCATCCTCACAGCCCTCCCTTGGACTCTCCAGCAGATCCCTGTCCCTCCTGAACTGGGGAGCCCAGAACTGAAGGCAGTACTGAAGATGAGGGCAGAGCAGAGGGGGAGGAGAACCTCCCTGCATCTGTGTGGTAGTTTCAGGCTGTGCCTTTAAAATTCAGCTGCAGATTTCAAGCAGAAAAGTAGAAAAATATAAATAATTCACTCTTGGGTGTACAAAGGAAAACAAAAGATTAAACAAATCCATTGGACAGAATGGTAGAGCAGCAGCTGTTCCATAACATCTTTCACATTTCGCTTCCATTCCCATTCCTTTTCTTCTGTGCTTTCTGCTTTGCTTGGGGAGATCAACAAGTGCTTCTGGCTGGCCTTGAGAGAAGATGAGAACACAACACTGCCTCTCCTGCTGACATGCCTTCCTTTTACCAAAGAGAAAGGGGAGGAGGTTTTGGGGGGGGGGCAGTGGAACCAGAGGGTGCCAGGAGGGTTCTGTGCTATTTTCTGACTGTAAACACCTGTGTGACACTGTAGCTCCACTGTAGCTCCTGTGTGCTCTGCACACATTCATTGCACTCTGGGGCAGAGTGCAGTTTGTGCATGCCAATACAGCTCCCATTGGCTTCCAGCTGACTCAGTTGCGCTTAGCTAATGGGAAGGGGGAACTGCAGGCCCCCACAGTCTGCTGGACACTCTCAATGCACCCCAGGACCCCATTGGCCTTCCTGGCCACTAGGGCACCGTGGCTGTCCCAGGCCTGTCTGGCCCTACCAATGCCCCATCTGTGGGGTGCAGGCAGCCTCCCAGGAGCTTTCTTGGAGCTGCTGCTTGTTCTGAGTGCTCTGGGCCATTTTGGTTTGATAGCCGCTCGGCACCGCTGCTTCGGGACAGCTCCGCTTGGTTTGAGAGCTTTCTGCTCGGCTCTTTGCCTTGCTTTCGGGGGTTTGCCGGTCGGGAGGAGTCCTGGTGGGCAGGGGTGCGGGCGGGACCGTGCTCTCATGAGCGGGAGCGGGAGCCTGCCGTCAGCGGCGGCAGGTTTCAATCCCGCCCAGGCTGTGCGCGCGGCGCCAGATTGGCTCCAGAGCCTTGCGGCTGCTTGCACAAAAAAAAACATTGCCCCATGGTCGTCACTCGGCCAAAGGGTAGAAAAACAGCATCTACCCAGACAGAGCTGTTTCATCAGCATGCTGCAGTCCAGGCTGCCAGCTGCAGAGAGTGCTTCAGCCTGGCACTTGGAATAGAGGGAGAGGGAGAGGAGTGCTGTGTCAGGTGTGAGCAGGTGAACTTTCTCCTCAGCCTGGTGGCAGAGCTGAAGGACAAAGTGGCCGAGCTGAAGGAGGAGGTATCTAGGCTAAGGACAATAAGGGAAAGCGAAAGGGAGTTAGATTTGTGGGAGAAGGCTCTGCAGATCTCCCCTGTTGAGGGAAGGGTCCCTGGAAACGGGGAGGGATGGATACAGGTCCCTGTATCCAGGTTCCCCAGTGGAGAAATCCACCCTGGCCCTCTCCTCCTCCTCCGCTGCCCTTGCATAATAAGTATGAGGCCCTGCAGGCCGAGGGCAGTGGGGATGAGAGGGCTGAGGAGCAGCCATCCAGAGGGGAGACTAAGGCCAAGCAGTCCCCACCAGCTGTAACAACCAGCTCTGGAGAGGAGCCTAAGGACAGGCCTAAGGCCAAGCGGTCCCCACCAGCTATAACAACCAGCTCGACTGTGGTGGTTTGGCCCTGGTCTGGAGGCCAGATACCCACCAAGCCGCTCTATCACTCCCCCTCTTAAGTGAAGAGGGGAAGAAGGGAAAGAAAATATAACAGAAGCCGGGGATAAGATAAGAGCAATTTAATAACACTAATGAGCAAATAGCAATAGACCGCGTGGAAGCAAAGAAAGCAGAGAGAGAGAGATGTTAGTCTCTACTTCCCATCAGCAGGACGGTGGTCGGTCTCGGGAAGCAGGGCTCTCTAAGCTTGATGGTTCCTCGGGAGGATAAACGCCATAGACGAATCCCCACACTTCCTTCTTTCACTTCCTACTTATACCTGAGCTGACGTCATATGGTATGGAATACCTCTTTGGCCAGTCTGAGTCAGCTGGCTCAGCTGTGTCCCCTCCCAAGATTTTGCCCACCCCTCAATGTACTCCTGGGGCAGGGAAATGTTGAAAGGACACAGCTTGAATACTGGGTTTAGCTGTAGCCAAAACATTGCTGTGTTATCAACTACTGCTGAAAAAAGAAACAAAACACCACAGCACTAGAACAATACTGCGAGGAGAATTAACTCCAGCTCAGTTCAACCCAATACAATCTCCACCCCTTATTCCATACCATTTACATCATGCTCAGGTTCTACACATTTCCATGCACTTAGCCATCTCATTTGATTCTTACACCAAAACAACAAAAGGAAAAGCTTCTTGCTTACATTCACAACCCGATCTACATACTTAAACTATCTCAATACTCCAACATATAAAGACTTATATCAATGTCTCAGTCCTTCATATGTCACTTGGGATTATTCAAGACAGGAGATGCAGGATATTCTGTTCTTAGACACCAACTCTAGCTGGTCCCAACCGCTGTGTCACTCTTGATCTTTGCAAACCTTCATCAGTCTGGGTTCTTCCTAATTCATTACTTTCTGCAACATGCAACTCACATTATTCACATTCCAAATCACCTTTCCCCCAGTGTTAGATCCCTTTGAGGCACACACTGAGTCTCCCCATTTCTTTTCATTACCCACCAAGTACATCCAGGCCCCTGAGCAAAGACAATCCCACGCATGGGTTTGCCTTTCCCCATGGGAGGAGCAACCCACACTGCCTTTCCTAGCCACTTCCCCATGTGTACTACAGGGACTTTATCCCCCCCCACAGTGTGCAAGGGTTCTGTTTGGGCAGGACCAGGACGGTTAGCAGATCCTCGAGAATTAACCAGCCAAGTGGCTTCTGCTAAATTTACATCCCAGTGCCTCCATGCTCCATTACCCAATGCTTTCAACATAGTCTTTAACAGTCCATTGTATCTTTCAACCTTCCCAGAGGCCTGTGGGTGGTAGGGAATGTGATACACCCACTCGATGCCATGTTTCTTGGCCCAGGAGCTAACGGTATTGTTTCTGAAGTGAGTCCCATTGTCAGATTCGATTCGCTCAGGAGTGCCGTGCCGCCACAGGATTTGCCTTTCAAGGCCTAAGATGGTGTTCCGGGCAGTAGCATGATTTACAGGGTATGTTTCTAACCAGCCTGTAGTTGCTTCTACCATGGTGAGGATGTAACGCTTGCCTTGCCGTGTTCGTGGCAGTGGTCCAATATAGTCAATCTGCCAGGCCTCACCATAGCGAAAACCCAGCCACCGCCCTCTGTTCCAGGGAGACTTGGCTCTGGTGGCCTTCTTGATTGCAGCACAGGTTTCACAGTCATGTGTGACCTGTGTGATGGCTTCCATGGTCAAGTCCACCCCTCGGTCACGAGCCCATCTGTACGTAGCATCTCTCCCTAGATGTCCTGATGTTTCATGGGCCCATCGAGCTACAAACAGTTCACCTTTTCGCTCCCAGTCTAGATCCACTTGAGCTATGTCAATCCTTGCAGCCTTGTCTGCATGCTCATTGTTTTGATGTTCTTCATTAGCATGACTTTTAGGCACGTGAGCATCAACATGACGTACCCTCAGAGTCATGTTCTCCACTCGAGCAGCAATGTCCTGCCACAATGAGGCAGCCCAAATAGGCTTACCCCTGCGTTGCCAATTGGTCTTCTTCCACTGCTGTAGCCATCCCCACAAGGCATTAGCCACCATCCAAGAATCTGTGTAAAGATAAAGTACTGGCCACTTTTCTCTTTCAGCAATTTCTAGAGCTAGTTGGATGGCTTTCACCTCTGCATACTGACTCGATTCACCTTCTCCTTCAGTGGCCTCAACCACTTGTCGTGTAGGACTCCATACAGCAGCTTTCCACTTCCGATGGTTTCCTACTACACGACACGATCCATCAGTAAACAGAGCATAAGGCCTTTCATCTTCAGGTAATTCATTGTATGGTGGTGCCTCTTGGGCACGAACCACTTCCTCAGGCGATGCTCCAAAATCTCTGCCTTCTGGCCAGTCCATAATCTCTTCCAGAATTCCTGGGTGGTTTGGTTTTCCCAGTCGAGCTCGCTGTGTAATCAGTGCTACCCACTTACTCCATGTAGCAGTGGTGGCATGATGAGTAGAAGGGATGTTTCTTCTGAACATCCAGTGCAACACAGGCAGCCTGGGTGCTAAGAGGAGAGGTGCTTCTGTGCCCACTACTTCCGACACAGCTCGAACTCCCTCATAGGCTGCTAAGATCTCCTTCTCAGTTGGTGTATAGTGGGCTTCTGATCCTCGATATCCTCTACTCCAAAATCCCAGTGGCCGACCTCGGGTTTCACCTGGTGTTTTCTGCCAGAGACTCCAAGTGAGACCCTGCTCCCCGGCTGCGGTGTAAAGGATATTCTGCACCAATGGTCCTGTGCGAATGGGCCCAAGTGCCACTGCACGAGCTATCTCTTGCTTGATCTGTTCAAAAGCTTGTTGTTGCTCACTACCCCATTCAAATTGATTCTTCTTTCGGGTTACTCGATAGAGAGGGCTGACAAGCTGACTGTAGCCTGGAACATGCATCTTCCAGAACCCCACAAGGCCTAGAAAGGATTGTGTCTCTTTCTTGTTGGACGGTGGAGACATGGCTGTTACCTTGTTGACCACGTCCATAGGTACATGACGGCGTCCATCCTGCCACTTTATTCCCAAGAACTGAATTTCTTGCGCAGGTCCTTTGACCTTGCTTTTCTTTATAGCAAACCCAGCCTTTAAGAGTATTTGAATGATTTTTTCTCCCTTCTCGAACACTTCCTTTGCATTATCGCCCCACACAATGATGTCATCAATATACTGTAGATGTTCAGGGGCCTCACCCTTTTCCAGTTCACTCTGGATTAGTCCATGACAAATGGTGGAGCTATGCTTCCACCCCTGGGGCAATCGATTCCATGTGTATTGAACCCCTCTCCAGGTGAAAGCAAACTGTGGCCTGCACTCTGCTGCCAATGGAATTGAGAAGAACGCGTTGGCAATGTCAATAGTAGCATACCATTTAGCTGCCTTTGACTCCAGCTCGTACTGGAGCTCTAGCATGTCTGGTACAGCAGCACTCAGTGGTGGTGTCACTTCATTCAGGCCACGATAGTCCACAGTTAACCTCCATCCTCCATCAGATTTTGGCACTGGCCATACGGGGCTGTTAAAAGGTGAGTGTGTTTTGCTGATCACTCCCTGGATCTCCAGCTGGTGAATCAGTTCATGAATGGGACCCAGGGAGTCTCGGTTTGTACGATACTGCCGTCGGTGCACTGTTCTAGTAGCAATTGGCACCTGTTGTTCTTCAACCTGCAGCAATCCCACAACGAAGGGACTTTCTGAAAGGCCAGGCAGGGTCGACAGCTGTCTGATCTTCTCTGTATTCACCGTGGCCACACCAAAAACCCATCTATAACCCTTTGAATCCTTGAAGTACCCTCTCTTGAGGTAATCAATACCAAGAATGCAAGGGGCCTCTGGGCCAGTCACAATGGGATGTCTTTCCCACTTGTCCCCTGTTAGGCTCACGTCGGCTTCTAACACAGACAGCTCCTGGCAGCCTCCTGTTACTCCAGAAATCCAAAGAGATTCAGCACCTCGGTGTCTTGACGGCATCAAAGTACACTGTGCCCCTGTGTCTACCAGTGCCTTGTATTTCTGTGGCTTTGATGTGCCAGGCCATCGAATCCACACAGTCCAGTACACTCTGTCGTCCCTCTCCTCCTCCTGGCCGAAGGCAGGGCCCCTCTACTCCTGGTCATCATCAGAGCATTCACTGTCTGATCTGGGTAGTACCTGGCTAGAGGTCCCCTCATCGGGATCAAGGGATGTAACCTCTGTTCTTTTTCTCCTGAGAGATCGTTGATTACTTTCTTGGCTTTTAACAGCAGATACCTTTGCTGTTTTCTTAAATGATCCTTTTTTAGTTGTTGCCTTCCCTTTCAGTTCACGGACCCGAGCTTCCAATTTATAAGTGGGTTCAGCATCCCACTTCCTCATGTCCTCCCCCTGGTCACGAAGGAAAAACCAGAGTACTCCTCGTGGTGTGTGTCTGGGGCTCCCTTTCCCTCCGACTGAGGCAAGAGGTGATGGATTTCTTGGGGTACAGCTGGTCGATGAGGCATTGGCGCGTGGAAATGAGTTAGTACAGAGGTTATCTTCAAAATTCTGGAGCCAGGCTGACACAATCTCCACAGACCGTGCATCCTCATCCAAATAGTACATCATTGCTAGGCTGTTAGAATACGATGCTGGAGCACTTTGGATCACTTTCCTCCACATGGCCCGTGTGCATGGGACATCTTCTGGATCTGTGGAGACACTTTGATCATCTAAATCACCATAGATAACTTCCAACACCGCTAATTCTCTTAAGTATTGGATTCCTTCATCTGCATTATTCCACTTCCCTGGGGAACTCATAAGGTCCTCCTTGCATGGGTACCTTGCCCTCACACTTAGCAGGAGTCGTCTCCAGAGGCTGCATATGCCTGTCTCCTTTGCAATGCCTTTCTCAATACCTCTGTTTCTAGCAATGGCTCCCAACTGTTGGGCCTCTCTCCCTTCCAGCAGTTGGCTGTCAGCCCCATTATCCCAGCACCGGAGCAGCCAAGCAGCAATTTGCTCTCCTGGCTGGCGACTATAATCCTTGCGTATGTCCCTCAGTTCTGCTGAGGTTAAGGACCGGGTAGTCTCTGCTTCCTGTTTAATTTCACTCACTTGCTCTAATTTCTCACTCGATGGACCAGCCTCTTGATCATAATCTTCCTCATCCCTTATCAATCGATGAGAGTGACCTGTTGACCTCCTTGTCCACTGCTTCTTTTTTACGACTGGAGCAATCTCCCTGGTTGCTGTTTGGGTCCCCATCTCCACCATGGTAACCTCAGGTAATGTTTGGGTGCCTGCCTCAGCCATAGTCCTCATAGAATATTGAACTGTGGCTTGGTAAGCGCAGGCCAGGCCCCAGTAGAGTGCAAGAAGTTGTTTGTTCTCATTGGGATAAGTGAGGCACCCTTCTATCAGATGGCGAGTCAGCTTAGTGGGATCGCTCGCCTCTTCTGGGGTAAAGTCCCAGGCTATGGGAGGTGATAACCGTCCTAGGAATCTGCCCAAGTCCTTCCACACACCCTGCCACCCAGGGACTGACCGCTTCAGGGCACACTTCAATATATCCCCACCCAAAGACTGTCTCTTTTCATACCATGATGGCATCAAACTCCACAAAACCCGCAACATGCCAGTGATGTTGATTAGCAATACTAGGGAGCTCACGTAAGGATGGATTAAAATCTTGGGGGCCTGCATAATAAGATTCTCTACATTCATTTCGGGTGGGGAGACAGAGATGATGACCTCTCTAGCATAGCTCCCACAAAGCAGCAGCCCTACAATCAGAAGAAAGAAACACATAGCCATTATCTGTTTCGGCATGTTCCTAAACAAATGAAGCGTTTCCAAAACAAAGCAGAAGTTACCAGCAAGCCACGTGACCAGCACAGAAGCCTGCAGCATAAGGAAGCTTATAGAGAAAAAACTGCAGAAACTACAGCTAGTTTCGTTATATTTTCGTTTCCCGGCCAATGGACCAAAAAGGACTGTGGTGGTTTGGCCCTGGTCTGGAGGCCAGATACCCACCAAGCCGCTCTATCACTCCCCCTCTTAAGTGAAGAGGGGAAGAAGGGAAAGAAAATATAACAGAAGCCGGGGATAAGATAAGAGCAATTTAATAACACTAATGAGCAAATAGCAATAGACCGCGCGGAAGCAAAGAAAGCAGAGAGAGAGAGATGTTAGTCTCTACTTCCCATCGGCAGGACGGTGGTCGGTCTCGGGAAGCAGGGCTCTCTAAGCTTGATGGTTCCTCGGGAGGATAAACGCCACAGACGAATCCCCACACTTCCTTCTTTCACTTCCTCCTTATACCTGAGCTGACGTCATATGGTATGGAATACCTCTTTGGCCAGTCTGAGTCAGCTGGCTCAGCTGTGTCCCCTCCCAAGATTTTGCCCACCCCTCAATGTACTCCTGGGGCAGGGAAATGTTGAAAGGACACAGCTTGAATACTGGGTTTAGCTGTAGCCAAAACACTGCTGTGTTATCAACTACTGCTGAAAAAAGAAACAAAACACCACATCACTAAAACAATACTGCGAGGAGAATTAACTCCAGCTCAGTTCAACCCAATACATCCACAAAGAAAAGGAGAAGGGTTATAGTTGTTGGGGACTGTCTCCTGGGAGGTACTGAGGGACCCATATGTTGTCCCGACCCATCCCACAGGGAGGTCTGCTCCCTACCCGGGGTGCGGGTAAGGGACTTTGCAAGGAGAATCCCCAAGCTGATCCATCCCTCTGACTATTACCCTCTGCTGGTAATACAGGCTGGGAGTGATGAGATTGACAAGAAGGGCACCAGGGCGATTATGAAGGAGTTCAGGGCCCTTGGACAATTGATTGATGGGGCAGGAGCTCAAGTAGTGTTCTGCTCAGTTCCCTCAGTGGCAGGGGAGTACACTGAGAGGAACAGGACCCACACCATCAACAATTGGCTCAGGGGATGGTGCCAGCAGCGGAACTTTGGCTTCTTTGATCATGGGGCAACTTTTACAGCACCCGACCTGCTGGGTCCTGATGGGGTGCATTTATCTAGAAGGGGCAAGAGAGTCCTAGCACTAGAGTTGGCAGGGCTCATTAGTAGGGCTTTAAACTAGGTCTGAAGGGGGTGGGTGAGGATATCGGTCCCTCTGCAGAGGAAAGAGTAGGGCACAAGGTAGGGTCAGTTGAGAGGTCGGGAGCCCAGCTGCAGTGCATGCACACCAATGCAGGCAGCCTGGGCAATAAGCAAGAGGAGCTGGAGGTCCTGGTCCACCAGGGTGACTATGATGTAGTCACCATCTCAGAAACATGGTGGGACAACAGGCACGATTGGAGTGCTACACTGGGGGGTACAGGCTCTTTAGGAGAGACAGGTGAGGGAGAAGAGGAGGAGGGGTGGCTCTGTATATTAGGGAGATACTTTCTGCCTCAGAACTTGAGGTGGAAGATGAGGGAATTGAGAGCCTGTGGGTTAAAATCAGAGGGCAGCCTAACAAATCTGACATCCTGGTGGGAGTCTGTTATAGACCACCCAACCAGGATGAGGAAGCTGATGAATTATTCTACAAACAACTGGAGGCTGTCTCAAGATCATCAGATCTTGTCCTCGTGGGTGACTTCAACCTGCCAGATATCTGCTGGGAACTTAATTCAGCAGAGAGGAGGCAGTCCAGAAGATTCCTGGAGCGAATGGAGGACAGCTTCCTGATGCAGCTGTTAAGTGAGCCTACCAGGGGTCAGGCTCTGCTTGACCTGCTGCTCTCCAATAGGGAAGGGCTAGTGGGAGATGTGACCGTGGGAGGCTGCCTAGGGTGCAGTGACCACCAGATAGTGAAGTTTTCAATCTGCAGGGAGATAGGGAGGAGCACCAACAGAACCTTCACCTTGGACTGCAGGAGGGCAAACTTCAGCCTCTTTAAGCAACTTATTTGTAAAGTTCCCTGGGTACCAACCCTCATGAACCGAGGGGTCCAGGAGGGTTGGAGCTGCTTCAAACAGGAGCTCTTGAAGGCACAGGAACTGGCGGTTCCCATGTGCCGAAAGATGAGCCGGCGGGGAAGGCTCTGGGCCTGGGTGAGCAAGCAGCTCCTGGAGGATTTAAGGGGAAAAAAGAGGCTGTGTCACCTTTGGAAGGAGGGGAAGGCTTCTCCAGGTATGTTCAAGGAAGTGGTTAGATTATGTAGGAATAAAATTAGAGAGGCAAAGGCCCAGCTGGAACTGAAGCTGAACACCTCTGTGAAAGACAACAAAAAGCATTGTTACAAATATATCAACACTAAAAAGAAGGGCAAGAAGAGCCTGCACTCCTTACTGGAGCTGGAGGGGAAAACTGTGACTGAAGACGAGGAAAAGGCTGAGGTCCTGAACACCTTCTTTGCCTCAATGTCTAACAGCAAGGCAGGAGTTCAGCACCAGTGGCCTCCTGAGCTGGGCAATGGGGTCGGGGAGCAGTGTGATGCCCTGGAAATCCTCGAGGAATTAGCTGGGGACCTGCTGAGCCACTTGGACACTCACAAGTCCATGGGACTGGATGGGATCCATCCTAGGGTGCTGAGAGAGCTGGCAGATGAGCTGCCAAGCCGCTCTCCATCATTTTCCTCCAGTCCTGGCTCACTGGAGAGGTCCCAGATGACTGGAAACTGGCCAATGTGGTCCCCATCCACAAGAAGGGACGGATGGAGGAACCTGGAAACTCCAGGCCTGGCAGCCTGACCTCAGTGCCAGGGAAAGTGATGGAGCAGATTATCCTGGGGGCAATAACTGCGCACCTGAAGGATGGCCAAGGGCTCAGGTCCAGCCAGCATGGATTTACAGTATCACACAGTATCACAGTAACTAAGGTTGGAAGAGACCCCAAGGATCATCAAGTCCAACCTGCTCCAACAGACCTCACAACTAGACCATGGCACCAAGTGCCACGTCCAATCTCCCCTTGAACACCTCCAGGGACGGTGACCCCACCACCTCCCTGGTCAGCCCATTCCAATGACGAACGACTCTCTCAGTGAAGAACTTCCTCCTCACCTCGAGTCTAAACCTCCCCTGGCACAGCTTGAGACTGTGTCCCCTTGTTCTGGTGCTGGTTGCCTGGGAGAAGAGACCAACCCCCTCCTGTCTACAACCACCTTTCAGGTAGTTGTAGAGGGCAATGAGGTCACCTCTGATCCTTCTCTTCTCCAGGCTAAACAATCCCAGTACCCTCAGCCTCTCCTCATAGGGCTTGTGCTCAAGGCCTCTCCCCAGCCTTGTTGCCCTTCTCTGGACACGTTCAAGTGTCTCGATGTCCTTCCTAAACTGAGGGGCCCAGAACTGGACACAGTACTCAAGGTGTGGCCTAACCAATGCAGAGTACAGGGGCACAATGACCTCCCTGCTCCTGCTGGCCACACTATTCCTAATACAGGCCAGGATGCCATTGGCCCTCTTGGCCACCTGGGAACACTGCTGGCTCATGTTTAGGAGGGTGTCAATCAGCACCCCCAGGTCCCTCTCTGTTTGGCAGCTCTCAGCCACTCTGACCCCAGCCTGTAGCTCTGCATGGGGTTGTTGTGGCCAAAGTGCAGCACCCAGCACTTGGACTTATTAAATGCCATCCCATTGGACTCTGCCCATCTGTCCAGTCGGTCGAGGTCCCTCTGCAGAGCCTTTCCACCCTCTAACTGACCAACATCTGTTCCCAACTTGGTGTCATCTGCAAACTTGCTGATGACTGACTCAACCCCCTCATCCATATCATCAATGAAGATGTTTAAGAGGATGGGGCCCAGCAGTGATCCCTGGGGGACGCCACTGGTGACCGGCCGCCAGCTGGATGTGGCACCATTCACCACCACTCTCTGGGCTCAGCCTCCAGCCAGTTCCTAACCCAGCACAGAGTGTTGTGGTCCAAACCACGAGCTGACAGTTTAGCCAGCAGTTTACTGTGGGGGACGGTGTCAAAGGCCTTGCTGAAGTCCAGGTAGACCACATCCACAGGCCTCCCCACATCCACCAGACGGGTCACCTGATCATAGAAGGAGATCAGGTTGGAGAGGCAGGACCTGCCCTTCCTAAATCCATGTTGGCTGGACCTGAGCCCTTGGCCATCCTTCAGGTGCGCCGTTATTGCCTCCAGGATAATCTGCTCCATCACTTTCCCTGGCACTGAGGTCAGGCTGACTGGCCTGGAGTTTCCAGGTTCCTCCATCCGTCCCTTCTTGTGGATGGGGACCACATTGGCCAGTTTCAGTCATCTGGGACCTCTCCAGTGAGCCAGGACTGGAGGAAAATGATGGAGAGCTGCTTGGCCAGCTCATCTGCCAGCTCTCTCAGCACCCTAGGATGGATCCCATCTGGTCCCATGGACTTATGGGTGTCCAAGTGGCTCAGCAGGTCCCGGACTAATTCCTCATGGATTTCTGGGGCATCACACTGCTCCCCCACCCTATTACCCAGCTCAGGAGGCCACTCATCCTGGACTCCTACCTTGCTGTTAAACATCGAGGCAAAGAAGGCATTCAGGACCTCAGCCTTTTCCTCATCTTCACTCACCGTGTTCCCCTCCAGCTCCAGTAAGGAGTGCAGGCTCTTCTTGCCCTTCTTTTTAGCATTGATATATTTGTAAAATTGCTTTTTATTATCTTTCACAGAGGTGGCCAGCTTCAGTTCCAACTGGGCCTTTGCCTCTCTAATTTTATTCCTACATAATCTAACCACTTCCTTGAACATACCTGGAGAAGCCTTCCCCTCCTTCCAAAGGTGACACAGCCTCTTTTTTCCCCTTAAATCCTCCAGGAGCTGCTTGCTCACCCAGGCCCAGAGCCTTCCCCGCCGGCTCATCTTTCGGCACATGGGAACCGCCAGTTCCTGTGCCTTCAAGAGCTCCTGTTTGAAGCAGCTCCAACCCTCCTGGACCCCTCGGTTCATGAGGGTTGGTACCCAGGGAACTTTACTAATAAGTTTCTTAAAGAGGCTGAAGTTTGCCCTCCTGCAGTCCAAGGTGAAGGTTCTGTTGGTGCTCCTCCCTATCTCCCTGCAGATTGAAAACTTCACTATCTGGTGGTCACTGCACCCTGGGCAGCCTCCCACGGTCACATCTCCCACTAGCCCTTCCCTATTGGAGAGCAGCAGGTCAAGCAGAGCCTGTCCCCTGGTAGGCTCACTTAACAGCTGCGTCAGGAAGCAATCCTCTATCCACTCCAGGAATCTTCTGGACTGCCTTCTCTCTGCTGAATTAAGTTCCCAGCAGATATCTGGCAGGTTGAAGTCCCCCACGAGGACAAATTCTGATGATCTTGAAACAGCCTCCAGTTGTTTGTAGAATAGTTCATCAGCCTCCTCATCCTGGTTGGTTGGTCTATAACAGACTCCATCCAGGATGTCAGATTTGTTGGGCTGCCCTCTGATTTTAACCCACAGGCTCTCAATTCCCTCATCTTCCACCTCAAGTTCTGAGGCAGAAAGTATCTCCCTAATATACAGAGCCACCCCTCCTCCTCTTCTCCCTCGCCTATCCCTCCTAAAGAACCTGTAGCCCCCCCAGTGTAGCACTCCAATCGTGCCTGTTGTCCCACCATGTTTCTGAGATGGCAACTATATCATAGTTGCCCTGGTGGATTAGGACCTCCAGCTCATCTTGCTTATTGCCTAGGCTGGGTGCATTGGTGTACATGCACTGCAGCTGGGCTCCTGACCTCTCAATTGACCCTACCTTGTGCCCTACTCTTACCTCTGCAGAGGGACCAATGTCTTCATTTAGGAAGGGCAGGTCCTGCCTCTCCAGCCTGATCTCCTTCTATGATCAGGTGACCCGTCTGGTGGACGTGGGGAGGCCTCTGGATGTGGTCTACCTGGACTTCATCAGGGCCTTTGACACCGTCCCCCACAGTAAACTGCTGGCTAAGCTGTCAGCTCGTGGCTTGGACAGCAACGCTCTGAGCTGGGTTAGGAACTGGCTGGAGGGCCGAGCCCAGAGAGTGGTGGTGAATGGTGCCACAGCCAGCTGGCAGCCAGGCACCAGTGGCGTCCCCCAGGGATCAGTGCTGGGCCCCATCCTCTTTAACATCTTCATTGATGATATGGATGAGGGGGTTGAGTCAGTCATCAGCAAGTTTGCAGATGACACCAAGTTAGGAGCAGATGTTGGTCAGTTAGAGGGTAGAAAGGCTCTGCAGAGGGACCTCGACTGACTGGACAGATGGGCAGAGTCCAACGGGATGGCATTTAATAAGTCCTGCCCCATCGATCAATTGTCCAAGGGCCCTGAACTCCTTCTTATTCGCCCTGGTGCCCTTCTTGTCAATCTCATCACTCCCAGCCTGTATTACCAGGAGAGGGTAATAGTCAGAGGGATGGATCCGCTTGGGGATTCTCCTTGCAAAGTCCCTTACCCGCGCCCCGGGCAGGGAGCAGACCTCCCTGTGGGATGGGTCGGGACAACATATGGGTCCCTCAGTACCTCCCAGGAGACAGTCCCCAACAACTATACCCCTTCTCCTTTTCTTTGTGGAGCTGGTTGTTACAGCTGGTGGGGACTGCTTGGCCTTAGTCTCCCCTCTGGATGGCTGCTCCTCAGCCCTCTCACCCCCACTGCCCTCGGCCTGCAGGGCCTCATACTTATTATGCAAGGGCAGCGGAGGAGGAGGAGAGGGCCGGGGTGGATTTCTCCACTGGGGAACCTGGATACAGGGACCTGTATCCATCCCTCCCTGTTTCCAGGGACCCTTCCCTCAACAGGGGAGATCTGCAGAGCCTTCTCCCACAAATCTAACTCCCTTTCATAGAATACATAGAATAAACCAGGTTGGAAGAGACCTTCAAAATCATCGCGTCCAACCCATCAACCAATCCAACACCACCCAAGCAACTAACCCACGGCACCAAGCACCCCGTCAAGTCTTCTCCTAAAAACCTCCAGTGATGGCGACTCCACCACCTCCCCAGGCAGCCCATTCCAATGGGCAATCACTCTTTCTGTATAGAACTTTTTTCTAACATCCAGCCTGAACCTCCCTGGCGCAGCCTGAGACTGTGTCCTCTTGTTCTGGTACTGCTTGCCTGGGAGAAGAGACCAACATCCGTCTGTCTACAACGTCCCTTCAGGTAGTTGTAGAGAGTAATAAGGTCACCCCTGAGTCTCCTCTTCTCCAGGCTAAGCAACCCCAGCTTCCCTCAGCCTCTCCTCGTAGGGCTTATATTCCAAACCCCTCACCAACTTTGTTGCTCTTCTCTGGACTCGTTCCAGCAAGTCAACCTCCTTCCTAAACTGAGGGGCCCAGAACTGGACACAGGACTCGAGGTGCGGCCTAACCAGTGCAGTGTACAGGGCAGAATAACCTCTCTGCTCCTGCTGGCCACACTGTTCCTGATGCAGGCCAGGATTGCCATTGGCCCTCTTAGCTGCCTGGGCACACTGCAGGCTCATGTTCAGTCTACCGTCAACCAGCACCCCCAGGTCCCTCTCAGCCTGACTGCTCTCCAGCCACTCTGACCCCAGCCTGTAGCTCTGCATGGGGTTGCTGTGGCCAATGTGCAGAACCCGGCACTTGGATGTGTTAAATCTCATGCCGTTGGACTCTGCCCATCTGCCCAGCCTGTCGAGGTCCCTCTGCAGAGCCTCTCTACCCTCCAGCAGATCAACTCCTGCCCCCAGCTTGGTGTCGTCAGCAAATTTACTGATGATGGACTCGATGCCCTCGTCGAGATCATCAATAAAGATGTTAAAGAGCATGGGGCCCAGTACTGATCCCTGGGGCACACCACTGGTGACTGGCTGCCAGCTGGATGTGGCACCATTCACCACCACTCTCTGGGCTCGGCCCTCCAGCCAGTTCCTAACCCATCGCAGTGTGCTCCCATCCAAGCCATGGGCTGACAGCTTGGCCAGGAGTTTGCTATGGGGAACGGTGTCAAAGGCCTTGCTGAGGTCCAGGTAGACTACATCCACAGCCTGCCCCACATCCACCAGGCGGGTCACCTGATCATAGAAGGAGATCAGGTTGGTCAGGCAGGACCTGCCCTTCCTAAACCCATGCTGGCTGGGCCTGATCCCTTGGCCATCCTCTAAGTGTTGTGTGATTGCACTCAGGATGACCTGCTCCATAATCTTTCCTGGCACTGAGGTCAGGCTGACAGGCCTGTAATTCCCTGGCTCATCCAACCGGCCCTTCTTGTGGATGGGTACCACGTTGGCCAGCTTCCAGTCATCTGGGATCTCTCCAGTGTGGGGATTCATCTATGGCGTTTATCCTCCCGAGGAACCATCAAGCTTAGAGAGCCCTGCTTCCCGAGACCGACCACCGTCCTGCTGATGGGAAGTAGAGACTAACATCTCTCTCTCTCTGCTTTCTTTGCTTCCGCGCGGTCTATTGCTATTTGCTCATTAGTGTTATTAAATTGCTCTTATCTTATCCCCGGCTTCTGTTATATTTTCTTTCCCTTCTTCCCCTCTTCACTTAAGAGGGGGAGTGATAGAGCGGCTTGGTGGG